>NW_027475209.1:30000-35000 GCF_051020985.1 Nomia melanderi
CAGTGGTCTCTGCTGCGTCGCGTGTCTATATTCTCTTTTTACACTCTTCTCCTTCTTCTATCACATTTTACTCGATCGCGAAAAAGACTCTCGCTAGACGATCTCGCGCTCCGGTTAACTTTAACGCCCGTCCGAGAAGAATTTTCGGGGACTGGACGACCGAAGCGGATCTCGCGCGGTCTCGCGATCGACAGTGAAGAGAAGTGCAGAAGAGGAAAAGAAGACACGACAAACACACACCATGGGGCGACCGACGCGTTCGTTTCAACGCTTTCGCACAAAGTCGGCGGCGGTTATATATTTATATCATTATATTCCGGCGGACGGGACGCGACGTTCGAAAGCCTCGCCAAAGAGGAGCTCCTGCCCCTTCCTCTCTCTTTTCTACGAGAAAAGATAAACGTATTTTACGGGGATACGGAAACGTTACCACGTGGTGTCACACACGATCGTCCGTCTCTTCTCTATAGCAGAAACCGATAAAAATACACCTCCCGAAAGAGAGTATATGGTGATTCTTTTTATATATATATATATATATTTCGAAATACAACTGAACGTGGCGGAAGCGCACGGTGGTGGTCCAGCGAGGACACGCGACGACGGGGAATAAGAACTATTCGACCCGTTACGAATACGCATGCTCGTCCCGCACGATTTTAACACACACCGTGTTTTTCTCCAGTCGTCAAAGCGTTCGTGCGTCGAATTCGAAAAATAAAAAAAAAAGAAAAACACCTTTTCTCTCTCTCGGGGTAAAAGAGTCGATGTGTATTGTGTATAAAGGTTCTGCGAGAAGTCTCGTTTTGACGTGTGTTCCGCCGATAACGACGATCCTCCGAAACGGGGATACAGAAACGTTACACCTCACAACACGATCTCCGTCTCTTCTCTATAGCAGAAACCGATAAAAATACACCTCCCGAAAGAGAGTATATGGTGATTCTTTTTATATATATATATTTCGAAATTCAACTGAACGTGGCGGAAGCGCACGGTGATGGTCCAGCGAGGACACGCGACGACGGGGAATAAGAACTATTCGACCCGTTACGAATACGCATGCTCGTCCCGCACGATTTTAACACACACCGTGTTTTTCTCCAGTCGTCAAAGCGTTCGTGCGTCGAATTCGAAAAATAAAAAAAAGAAATACACCTTTTCTCTCTCTCTCGGGGTAAAAAGAGTCGATGTGTATTGTGTATAAAGGTTCTGCTGCGAGAAGTCTCGTTTTGCCGTGTGTTTCGGTAACGACGATCCTCCGAAACGTACATCTCATTCGTAAGAGAGGAAGAAAACAATCTCCCTGGGGCCAGTCGGTAATATACCGACATACGACGTGTCGTGCACATCCGTCTCACGCACGGTATACAAAATATGAATAAAACGTGTGTAGTCTCTCTCTCTCTCGACTTCTTAATATTTTCTTTCACCTCTGACGCATCATTTCAGGTGACGTCGGGAGCGCGGGAAAAAAAATTTTTCTAAACACACGAAACCGTTCATCTCACGAACAGCCGAAAAAGTTGTCGCTCAGATCCATATCGCAGTGGAGCGGTATCCGCGGGCGGTCGTAATTGAACGACGCACGACGCCGCGAACACTCACGCGAGTCCATACAAACGATTCCGATCGTTTTGCAACAACTAGAACGTACACTGTCCGTGAAATTCACAGAATTTTCGCGTGTCCGCGACAAACGCCGACGAGACACCCATCGTTCGCTCGTACGTAGCATCCTTCTCTTAACCCGACTCAGAAACGTTCTTTGCGCCCTTCGGTAAAAAAACGTTCGATCCGAAGAGGTGAACGACGGCGGGGATTTGACAGAGCTACGCAAGCAGTGTATGGTACGTAAACGACCCTCAGCCAGGCGTGGTCCAGGAATTGTATCCGTGGACCGCAATGTGCGTTCGAAATGTCGATGTTCATGTGTCCTGCAGTTCACACGTTGACGCGCAATTAGCTGCGTTCTTCATCGACCCACGAGCCAAGTGATCCACCGTTCAGGGTAATCGTATAAATTTTATATTTCACATATATAATTTTATTCTCATTTGTTCGACCTAATATCTCTCTTCTTTCAAAGAGAAGATAAAAGTTGATACCTGAATCTCCGACCAGCGCGCGAAGGAGATTCAGGCGTCGCCTTGGAGACGACACCGAAGCCTTTCGAGACGAAAAACGTTCAAGTAATATGTATATATTTCTCGACGTTCCGGGCGTATAGTGCATTCAAAAACCCGCGAAAGACGCAGAAGACTCGCACGCGTGGAAACGACGGGGATATATTTTGTATCCTACCCGATACTGAATCCATCGCGTGCAGTCGACCCTCGCGTTCTTCCGATCAGACGCATCTATTGTTGCGCGCATGTTTTCGCGTCGCATCGCGCGAAACGTTGCACGAATCGTACCGATCGATCGATTGAAAGCAAATAATGAAAAAAGACTTCACAGCTGGCTCTTTGCCGGTCATTCGTCCCATGTTATCTCTTGCCGCGAAATTGGCGCGCAAGAGTTGGGTGTCAGACGCGCGGCTTTAAAACGAGCTTCACGGCCGGTCCCTTCGTTACCGCTTTCGTTCTTTCTCTCGGAACGACCATGAACGAACACGACGAGCGACGCTACGGCATACACACGTCCACGGATTCGATTAAAAAAACAGACTTCACAGCTGGCTCTTTGCCGGTCATTCGTCCCATATTATCTCTTGCCGCGAAATTGGCGCGCAAGAGTTGGGTGTCAGACGCACGGCTTTAAAACGAGCTTCACGGCCGGTCCTCTCAATTCCGTGTACGGTACACGCAAGATGCGGGTTCCACTTCCAGACTACCCGGTCCCTTCTCTCTACGAGAATCGATAGTAGAAGAACGGCTCGAAAACGCGTCTCAGAGACTAGGGGAAAAGAAGCGGTATGCGAGCGAAACGAAAACGCATTATGGAAACGTCGCGAAACAATGTTCGACGGTTGCTCGGTTCCAATCGTGCGGCCGTTTCAATTTCTCGTGCGCTTCACCGTCCCTCCGTAACTCTGGCCGATCGCGTATACCGAAGAGCCGACACGCGCAAAAACCACAGGCATTGTATACTGTATATATATATGTTACAGTCACAGCCTTCGCGCGTTTTACTCTCCGACGCGGGGTTTCCACGACGAAAGAGAGACAGTTTCGTGGCGGGTGACTCGGCCGAATCGCTACGACGGGTATTTCTATTATAGAACGAATCATCGCCACCCTTTACCAGTGCCCGACGAAGGAATCACAAGGTCATCTGGAGTTTACAATGCCAGCGACGGTAATTCCAACGAAGACCCGATAAGTCAACTCATCGTTCTATTTCTCCCCTTACAGAAAAGCGAATCGACGCTAATGCACCTCGCGCAAGCACGAACGTTCTCTTCGCGTGGATCATCCCATCGTCGAAAGATGTAAAGACGCATTGGAGATCGTGGTCTCTGGCGGGCTCATTGCACGCCCCACTGCATATCTTTCCTCGAATCGAGAATGATTCGTCCACTAAGGCTGCGAAACTACGCGTCGAGGAAACTAGGGGAAAGAAGCGGGATGCGAGCGAAACGACAATACATTATGGAAACGTCGCGAAACAATGTTCGGCGGTTGCTCGTTTCCTCCTGCGGACGTTTCATTGCTCGGGCGCTTCACGTCCCTCCGTAACCTTCGCGCGATCGCGTGCCCCGGAGAGCCGGCAACCGGTGAACCACAGGCGTATAAACTATAGTCTTCTATAGCAAGCCTTCGGCGGTTACTCTCCGACGCGGGGATTCCACGACGAGAGAGAATTTCGTGGCGGGTGACATCGGTCGAAACGCTACGACGGGTATTTCTATTATAGAACGAATCATCGCCACCCTTTACCAGTGCCCGACGAAGGAATCACAAGGTCATCTGGAGTTTACAATGCCAGCGACGGTAATTCCAACGAAGACCCGATAAGTCAACTCATCGTTCTATTTCTCCCCGTACAGACAAGCGAATCAACGCTATCGCACCTCACGCATGCACGAACGTTCTCTTCGCGTGAATCGTCCCATCGTCGAAAGATATAGCCGCTTGGAGATCGTGGCCCATCAAGTTCTTCCGTAACTCCTGCGCGATCGCGTACCCCGGAGAGCAGGCAACCGGTGAACCACAGGCGTATAAACTATAGTCTTCTATAGCAAGCCTTCGCGTTTACTCTACGACGCGGGGATTCCACGACGAGAGAGATTTTCGTGGCGGGTGACACGGCCGAATCGCTACGACGGGTATTTCTATTATAGAACGAATCATCGCCACCCTTTACCAGTGCCCGACGAAGGAATCACAAGGTCATCTGGAGTTTACAATGCCAGCGACGGTAATTCCAACGAAGACCCGATAAGTCAACTCATCGTTCTATTTCTCCCCGTACAGAAAAGCGAATCGGCGCTATCGCACCTCACGCAAGCAGGAATGATCTCTTCGCGTGGATCGTCCCATCGTCGAAAGATGTAAGACGTACAGAAATCGTGGTCCATCACGATTATTCGTAACTCTCCGAGTCGCGTATCTGAGAGTAGGACAAACGGAGAACCACAGGCATAAATAATACTATATATTTCTTATATAGTTAGCCTTCGCGTTTTACTCTCCGACATGGGGATTCCACGACGAGAGAGAGTTTCGTGGCGGGTGACTCGGCCGAATCGCTACGACGGGTATTTCTATTATAGAACGAATCATCGCCACCCTTTACCAGTGCCCGACGAAGGAATCACAAGGTCATCTGGAGTTTACAATGCCAGCGACGGTAATTCCAACGAAGACCCGATAAGTCAACTCATCGTTCTATTTCTCCCCGTACAGAAAAGCGAATCGACGCTATCGCACCTCGCGCGAGCACGTAACTACTCTTCGCGTGGATCGTCCCATCGTCGAAAGATGTAAGACGCACGGAAATCGTGGCCCATCAACGTTTTTTTGTAACTCTGCCGATCGCGTATCACAGAGCCGAGA
>NW_027475209.1:40000-45000 GCF_051020985.1 Nomia melanderi
CTCTGGTCGGAACTCTGTTTTGCATGTATTAGCTCTAGAATTACCACAGTTATCCAAGTAAATGTGGGTACGATCTAAGGAACCATAACTGATTTAATGAGCCATTCGCGGTTTCACCTTAATACGGCATGTACTGAGACATGCATGGCTTAATCTTTGAGACAAGCATATGACTACTGGCAGGATCAACCAGGGAGCTTCGAGTAAATTTTCATCATACGAAGCAAAAATATGTATGTATATATATATCTTAGTCGCCGACTCTCTCCCCTTAAGAGTCGGATCGACGATACTTTTTCTCGTCTTTAAGACAGTTCTCTTTCTCCTCTCTCTTCTCTCTACTCTCTTCTCTCTTCTCTTTCGAGTTGGTAAATTTCGCTCCACTATTAGATTACCAACTCCGCACGAATTACCACATGGGTATATCCGCGCATATACATCAGGAGGACCTCCAAAAATTTCAAACTCTCCCGTGTATCTCTCCGAGATCTTTTTAGAAGAAAAAGAATCTCGGATGTCACATCGACTTTCAGGTTTGTAAGCACGTATGCTCGAGCGCTCTCCATCGTGTAAGCACGGACATAACGCACGAAGTCCGAAGACCGCGTACGTTAACATGCTGGACATATCGAGAAAGCGCGAACCATGCTAGGCGTACCCATGTCGAGGCCCTCGCGTTAAAGATCATACTCTTCTTTTCGTTCTCTCTTCTTTGCCCAGAAATAATATATATTTCTTATAATATATACCTCTTAGTTTATGTATTTCTCTCTTAGGACACCTCAATTTTATATGTATATATTATATTTCATTCGAACAATTTTTGTTCGTCGCCCCTTTTTGTGTGTAGTATTTCGTTTGGTCTTTGCCATTAAATTTTTGTATACGAAAAATATATTTTCGCTCGGATAGAAAACCCCTTTTGGGTTTCTGAGAGTTGATGTGAGAGTCGTACAAGTATAACGAATATACGTTGTATCCAACCCAACATTCTGGGCTTACCACATAAGGGCCATTCGGTCTGAGACACCGACCCGTGGTCATGCTGTGTAGAGAAAAATTCGCAACGGAACGCGGTACAGAACAGTCGAGGAATGGACCTCGAGGAGCTGAACGACTGCTTCTCGACCGAGATCGTAGAATAGCCGCTCGCCCGCCGCTGCGCCGACCGGTCCGCTCGAACCGACGTGCTCTCTTATAGTAACCAAACGGGCGGCCGCGACGACCGCGGCGCCGGCCGCTCAGCACGGGCGCTTATGGTGGTAAACTGCCGCGCGTACAGACCAACCGGCCGGGCTGCTGGTACTTAGCCGCTGAAACTATGGTCGATTCGAACATATATTAACATACGATTTTTATTCGATAAATCGTTATTGTACATATTAAACGTTAGTTTCCACGGAAAGAAAAATTTTTTAGAATTTTTTTTTTCCAAAAATTGCAAGAGTAAACTTTTTTAATATTCGATTTAAAAATTTTTAAATGCTTAATCCTTACATTAAACTACTGGGAGAACTCAGAAATCATAATGAAAAAAATTACAAAAATTTATTTTTCTCAGAAACTCCGAAAAACAGAGTGGTCGAATCCGTGCAAGCCGGAATTTTTCTAAGTCCCCACGGTCAAGAGTAAACTTTTTTAATAAGCGTTTTAAAATTATTTCAATGTTTAATCCATGCGTAAACATGACGTTTATTAACGTTTTTAACGTTAAAAAAAATTACAAAAATTTATTTTTCAAAAAAAATGGAAAAAACCGATTCGTCGGAGCGAGGTGTCCAGCCCGTGCGGTAATTCCAGCAGGCGAATCGGACTTCCCGAAATTTTTCTAAGTCCCACGGTCGACACCAACTTTTTTAATAAGCGTTTTAAAATTATTTCAATGTTTAATCCATGCGTAAACATGACGTTTATTAACGTTTTTAACATTAAAAAAAATTACAAAAATTTATTTTTCGGAAAAAATGGAAAAAACCGATTCGTCGGAGCGAGGTGTCCAGCCCGTGCGGTAATTCCAGCAGGCGAATCGGACTTCCCGAAATTTTTCTAAGTCCCACGGTCGACACCAACTTTTTTAATAAGCGTTTTAAAATTATTTCAATGTTTAATCCATGCGTAAACATGACGTTTATTAACGTTTTTAACGTTAAAAAAAATTACAAAAATTTATTTTTCAAAAAAAATGGAAAAAACCGATTCGTCGGAGCGAGGTGTCCAGCCCGTGCGGTAATTCCAGCAGGCGAATCGGACTTCCCGAAATTTTTCTAAGTCCCACGGTCGACACCAACTTTTTTAATAAGCGTTTTAAAATTATTTCAATGTTTAATCCATGCGTAAACATGACGTTTATTAACGTTTTTAACGTTAAAAAAAATTACAAAAATTTATTTTTCAAAAAAAATGGAAAAAACCGATTCGTCGGAGCGAGGTGTCCAGCCCGTGCGGTAATTCCAGCAGGCGAATCGGACTTCCCGAAATTTGTCTAAGTCCCACGGTCGACACCAACTTTTTTAATAAGCGTTTTAAAATTATTTCAATGTTTAATCCATGCGTAAACATGACGTTTATTAACGTTTTTAACGTTAAAAAAAATTACAAAAATTTATTTTTCAAAAAAAATGGAAAAAACCGATTCGTCGGAGCGAGGTGTCCAGCCCGTGCGGTAATTCCAGCAGGCGAATCGGACTTCCCGAAATTTTTCTAAGTCCCACGGTCGACACCAACTTTTTTAATAAGCGTTTTAAAATTATTTCAATGTTTAATCCATGCGTAAACATGACGTTTATTAACGTTTTTAACGTTAAAAAAAATTACAAAAATTTATTTTTCGGAAAAAATGGAAAAAACCGATTCGTCGGAGCGAGCTGTCCAGGCCGTGCGGTAATTCCAGCAGGCGAATCGGACTTCCCGAAATTTTTCTAAGTCCCACGGTCGACAACAACTTTTTTAATAAGCGTTTTAAAATTATTTCAATGTTTAATCCATGCGTAAACATGATGTTTATTAACGTTTTTGACATTAAAAAAAATTACAAAAATTTATTTTTCGGAAAAAATGGAAAAAACCGATTCGTCGGAGCGAGCTGTCCAGGCCGTGCGGTAATGCCAGCAGGCGATCCGGGGTACTCGAAATTTTTCTAAGTCCCGACGGTCAAGAGTAAACTTTTTCATCGCATATTTCAAAATTTTTTCAATGTTTAATCCATGCATAAAAACGCAGTTTATTAACGTTTTTAACGTTGAGAAGATTGACAAAAATTTTTTGTTCACTGAAAATGGAAAAAATGTATCGGTCGATGCGAGCTGTCCAGGCCGTGCGGTAATTCCAGCAGGCGATCCGGGGTACTCGAAATTTTTCTAAGTCCGAACGGTCAAGAGTAAACTTTTTCATCACATATTTCAAAATTTTTTCAATGTTTAATCCATGCATAAAAACGCAGTTTATTAACGTTTTTAACGTTGAGAAGATTGACAAAAATTTTTTGTTCACTGAAAATGGAAAAAATGTATCGGTCGATGCGAGCTGTCCAGGCCGTGCGGTAATTCCAGCCGGCGATCCGAGGTACTCGAAATTTTTCTAAGTCCGAACGGTCAAGAGTAAACTTTTTCATCACATATTTCAAAATTTTTTCAATGTTTAATCCACTCATAAAAACGCAGTTTATTAACGTTTTTAACGTTGAGAAAATTGACAAAAATTTTTTTTTCACTGAAAATGGAAAAAATGTATCGGTCGATGCGGGCTGTCCAGGCCGTGCGGTAATTCCAGCAGGCGATCCGGGGTACTCGAAATTTTTCTAAGTCCGAACGGTCAAGAGTAAACTTTTTCATCACATATTTCAAAATTTTTTCAATGTTTAATCCATGCATAAAAACGCAGTTTATTAACGTTTTTAACGTTGAGAAGATTGACAAAAATTTTTTGTTCACTGAAAATGGAAAAAATGTATCGGTCGATGCGAGCTGTCCAGGCCGTGCGGTAATTCCAGCCGGCGATCCGAGGTACTCGAAATTTTTCTAAGTCCGAACGGTCAAGAGTAAACTTTTTCATCACATATTTCAAAATTTTTTCAATGTTTAATCCATGCATAAAAACGCAGTTTATTAACGTTTTTAACGTTGAGAAGATTGACAAAAATTTTTTGTTCACTGAAAATGGAAAAAATGTATCGGTCGATGCGAGCTGTCCAGGCCGTGCGGTAATTCCAGCCGGCGATCCGAGGTACTCGAAATTTTTCTAAGTCCGAACGGTCAAGAGTAAACTTTTTCATCACATATTTCAAAATTTTTTCAATGTTTAATCCACTCATAAAAACGCAGTTTATTAACGTTTTTAACGTTGAGAAAATTGACAAAAATTTTTTTTTCACTGAAAATGGAAAAAATGTATCGGTCGATGCGGGCTGTCCAGGCCGTGCGGTAATTCCAGCAGGCGATCCGGGGTACTCGAAATTTTTCTAAGTCCGAACGGTCAAGAGTAAACTTTTTCATCACATATTTCAAAATTTTTTCAATGTTTAATCCATGCATAAAAACGCAGTTTATTAACGTTTTTAACGTTGAGAAGATTGACAAAAATTTTTTGTTCACTGAAAATGGAAAAAATGTATCGGTCGATGCGAGCTGTCCAGGCCGTGCGGTAATTCCAGCCGGCGATCCGAGGTACTCGAAATTTTTCTAAGTCCGAACGGTCAAGAGTAAACTTTTTCATCACATATTTCAAAATTTTTTCAATGTTTAATCCACTCATAAAAACGCAGTTTATTAACGTTTTTAACGTTGAGAAAATTGACAAAAATTTTTTTTTCACTGAAAATGGAAAAAATGTATCGGTCGATGCGGGCTGTCCAGGCCGTGCGGTAATTCCAGCAGGCGATCCGGGGTACTCGAAATTTTTCTAAGTCCGAACGGTCAAGAATAAACTTTTTTATTACATGTTTTAAAAATTTTTCAATGCTTAATCCGTGCATAAGAGTGCAGTTTATTAACGTTTTTAAGGTT
>NW_027475209.1:50000-52500 GCF_051020985.1 Nomia melanderi
GTGACCTCGTCACATGTCACCGGGTGCCACACGTACTCCAGGGAGGGCGCAGATGGCAGGCGCCTATCCTCCATGACGGGCAAAGACGGATATGAGACAAACGGACCCCAGTGTGCAGTCATAGTTGCAACATCTGGGGTCCGCGTCTCCGTCCGCCCGTCGAGGATCTCCCTGGCGGCTCTAGACATATTTGTCTTAAAGAGCCGTTGTACGCGGGCATACTCCCGGCGACGCAGTCGCTTCTTCGGCACCCTGATGGTAGCATCCGGAGTCGGCTGACGCGGTCGTCTTGGGGGAGGAGTGGGGAAGACTTCCTTCACCCACGCACTGAGTTCGGCAACGACATCGCTCCCGCGAAGAAAGCTACGAGCCGTCCTCACGAGAGCGAGCGTGCCGAACCCCTTGATACACCCGACTACAGGGATTAAACTCCCTATAGCCGAGTGGTATCCGGCGTGCGGGGTCTCACTCCCCTCCCCTGGCGAGCGGGGTGATGGCGGGTGTGCCGGGTTCGTAGGTGACATGAACCCGGACACACCTTCGCTCCGCTGCGAAATGTCACTGGGGTCACCAGTGGCGGAGCGAAAGGAGGAGTCACTGTCGTCATCAGTCACCCCTGACGCCTCGAGGTCGCGGAGGGCTTGGCTTACAAGATTTTTGTAAGCCTCTCCACGCCTCGCACCTTTAATGGCGTCAAGGGTACGCTCAAAGGGGAGTGCGGTCATAAGATGTTGGTTTACGAACCGCACCCCCCGAGCGACGGCCAGTGCCTCCTCTCTCGCCATCAAGCGCAGTTCTTCTGCGCTCCAGCGCTTTTTCTCCCGCTCGACATTAACTTCCGCGCTCGCCTGTTCCGGATGCTTGCGACGTCGGTGCACTCCTAGTCCAATTTTGGACAGGAAGGAGCGGTCACAATCTGGGCATAAAAAGCCCAGACGCGGACTGTGCGCACCTGGGTCTGCACCACTGGTGCTCTGTGGTGACACTTGGGTGGGTGGAACGGTAGCCGGACGACGAGTTGGGGCACGTCGTCGCGGCGGTGCGGGCCCAGCTGACGGCTGGGACTCCATGGCCTGGTCTGCTGGACCGGCGAGCCGAGGCCCTCGCCGGAGATTAACTTCTCTTTTATTTTTTGGGCCAGCAGACATACCAACGCGACGGGGTGGCAACCCGCCGCGTCGGGGAGCATAGCTCCAGCCTCCCCCGGACGTCCAGATTGCTCTGGACGCCGACTCACCCCGGCCCTAAGGCGGGGGGCAGGCGCATGGACCCGAAGGTCCTTAGGGTGAGCCTTCGCCGCACGCCGTTTAGCCATGGTTTCTTTCCAAGGAAAGAAACCATGTTACCGGCGAGAACCTATGGGAGGTACGACGTGCGACTTGGGTAGGAGAGGCTATATGAGACGCTTCACTACCCCGTAACTATGAGAGCTCTCAAGGCTGGTCTCGGATACTAGACCGGCAAGCCGGCCCGACACCTCAAACGACCGCCTTAAGAGAGTCATAGTTACTCCCGCCGTTTACCCGCGCTTTTTTGAATTTCTTCACGTTGACATTCAGAGCACTGGGCAGAAATCACATTGCGTCAACACCCGCGGGGGCCATCGCAATGCTTTGTTTTAATTAGACAGTCGGATTCCCCTAGTCCGTGCCAGTTCTGAGCTGAGCGTTGAATGGCGGCCGAAGAGGACGAACGCTACGCGAAAGCCTCGCAGCAAGGAAGATCCGCGGGAGGCCAAGGCTCGGGACCGAGCTCGGATCCCTGCACGTTGCCGTACATGTTCACCTCGCCCAGGCCCGGCACGTCAGCCAGACCCGCTTCCCGACCAAGCCCGACACGCCCCGCTCCTCAGAGCCAATCCTTATTCCGAAGTTACGGATCCAATTTGCCGACTTCCCTTACCTACATTAATCTATCGACTAGAGGCTCTTTACCTTGGAGACCTGCTGCGGATATGGGTACGAACCGGCGCGACACCTCCACGTGGCCCTCTCCTGGATTTTCAAGGTCCGAGGGGAAGATCCGGACACCGCCGCAACTGCGGTGCTCTTCGCGTTCCAAACCCTATCTCCCTGCTAGAGGTTTCCAGGGAACTCGAACGCTTATACAGAAAAGAAAACTCTCCCCGGATCTCCCGACGGCGTCTCCAGGTCATTTTGGGTTACCCCGACGAACACTCTTACGAGGGCCCGAATGGTATGCGGTTCCGCTGCCGGGTTCCGGAATAGAAACCGGATTCCCTTTCGCCCGATGGGTGTGTACTTTTTGTCTCTCTCTCTCGTATTGATCGTGTATAAAATAAAAAAACACCTCATCTACATAGGATTTCTCTTAGGGCTTAGGATCGACTGACTCGTGTGCAACGGCTGTTCACACGAAACCCTTCTCCACGTCAGTCCTCCAGGGCCTCGCTGGAGTATTTGCTACTACCACCAAGATCTGCACCGACGGCGGCTCCAGGCAGGCTCACGCCCAGACCCTTCTGCGCACACCGCCGCGA
>NW_027475209.1:55000-62500 GCF_051020985.1 Nomia melanderi
GAACGTGGCGGAAGCGCACGGTGGTGGTCCAGCGAGGACACGCGACGACGGGGAATAAGAACTATTCGACCCGTTACGAATACGCATGCTCGTCCCGCACGATTTTAACACACACCGTGTTTTTCTCCAGTCGTCAAAGCGTTCGTGCGTCGAATTCGAAAAATAAAAAAAAAAGAAAAACACCTTTTCTCTCTCTCGGGGTAAAAGAGTCGATGTGTATTGTGTATAAAGGTTCTGCGAGAAGTCTCGTTTTGACGTGTGTTCCGCCGATAACGACGATCCTCCGAAACGGGGATACAGAAACGTTACACCTCACAACACGATCTCCGTCTCTTCTCTATAGCAGAAACCGATAAAAATACACCTCCCGAAAGAGAGTATATGGTGATTCTTTTTATATATATATATTTCGAAATTCAACTGAACGTGGCGGAAGCGCACGGTGATGGTCCAGCGAGGACACGCGACGACGGGGAATAAGAACTATTCGACCCGTTACGAATACGCATGCTCGTCCCGCACGATTTTAACACACACCGTGTTTTTCTCCAGTCGTCAAAGCGTTCGTGCGTCGAATTCGAAAAATAAAAAAAAGAAATACACCTTTTCTCTCTCTCTCGGGGTAAAAAGAGTCGATGTGTATTGTGTATAAAGGTTCTGCTGCGAGAAGTCTCGTTTTGCCGTGTGTTTCGGTAACGACGATCCTCCGAAACGTACATCTCATTCGTAAGAGAGGAAGAAAACAATCTCCCTGGGGCCAGTCGGTAATATACCGACATACGACGTGTCGTGCACATCCGTCTCACGCACGGTATACAAAATATGAATAAAACGTGTGTAGTCTCTCTCTCTCTCGACTTCTTAATATTTTCTTTCACCTCTGACGCATCATTTCAGGTGACGTCGGGAGCGCGGGAAAAAAAATTTTTCTAAACACACGAAACCGTTCATCTCACGAACAGCCGAAAAAGTTGTCGCTCAGATCCATATCGCAGTGGAGCGGTATCCGCGGGCGGTCGTAATTGAACGACGCACGACGCCGCGAACACTCACGCGAGTCCATACAAACGATTCCGATCGTTTTGCAACAACTAGAACGTACACTGTCCGTGAAATTCACAGAATTTTCGCGTGTCCGCGACAAACGCCGACGAGACACCCATCGTTCGCTCGTACGTAGCATCCTTCTCTTAACCCGACTCAGAAACGTTCTTTGCGCCCTTCGGTAAAAAAACGTTCGATCCGAAGAGGTGAACGACGGCGGGGATTTGACAGAGCTACGCAAGCAGTGTATGGTACGTAAACGACCCTCAGCCAGGCGTGGTCCAGGAATTGTATCCGTGGACCGCAATGTGCGTTCGAAATGTCGATGTTCATGTGTCCTGCAGTTCACACGTTGACGCGCAATTAGCTGCGTTCTTCATCGACCCACGAGCCAAGTGATCCACCGTTCAGGGTAATCGTATAAATTTTATATTTCACATATATAATTTTATTCTCATTTGTTCGACCTAATATCTCTCTTCTTTCAAAGAGAAGATAAAAGTTGATACCTGAATCTCCGACCAGCGCGCGAAGGAGATTCAGGCGTCGCCTTGGAGACGACACCGAAGCCTTTCGAGACGAAAAACGTTCAAGTAATATGTATATATTTCTCGACGTTCCGGGCGTATAGTGCATTCAAAAACCCGCGAAAGACGCAGAAGACTCGCACGCGTGGAAACGACGGGGATATATTTTGTATCCTACCCGATACTGAATCCATCGCGTGCAGTCGACCCTCGCGTTCTTCCGATCAGACGCATCTATTGTTGCGCGCATGTTTTCGCGTCGCATCGCGCGAAACGTTGCACGAATCGTACCGATCGATCGATTGAAAGCAAATAATGAAAAAAGACTTCACAGCTGGCTCTTTGCCGGTCATTCGTCCCATGTTATCTCTTGCCGCGAAATTGGCGCGCAAGAGTTGGGTGTCAGACGCGCGGCTTTAAAACGAGCTTCACGGCCGGTCCCTTCGTTACCGCTTTCGTTCTTTCTCTCGGAACGACCATGAACGAACACGACGAGCGACGCTACGGCATACACACGTCCACGGATTCGATTAAAAAAACAGACTTCACAGCTGGCTCTTTGCCGGTCATTCGTCCCATATTATCTCTTGCCGCGAAATTGGCGCGCAAGAGTTGGGTGTCAGACGCACGGCTTTAAAACGAGCTTCACGGCCGGTCCTCTCAATTCCGTGTACGGTACACGCAAGATGCGGGTTCCACTTCCAGACTACCCGGTCCCTTCTCTCTACGAGAATCGATAGTAGAAGAACGGCTCGAAAACGCGTCTCAGAGACTAGGGGAAAAGAAGCGGTATGCGAGCGAAACGAAAACGCATTATGGAAACGTCGCGAAACAATGTTCGACGGTTGCTCGGTTCCAATCGTGCGGCCGTTTCAATTTCTCGTGCGCTTCACCGTCCCTCCGTAACTCTGGCCGATCGCGTATACCGAAGAGCCGACACGCGCAAAAACCACAGGCATTGTATACTGTATATATATATGTTACAGTCACAGCCTTCGCGCGTTTTACTCTCCGACGCGGGGTTTCCACGACGAAAGAGAGACAGTTTCGTGGCGGGTGACTCGGCCGAATCGCTACGACGGGTATTTCTATTATAGAACGAATCATCGCCACCCTTTACCAGTGCCCGACGAAGGAATCACAAGGTCATCTGGAGTTTACAATGCCAGCGACGGTAATTCCAACGAAGACCCGATAAGTCAACTCATCGTTCTATTTCTCCCCTTACAGAAAAGCGAATCGACGCTAATGCACCTCGCGCAAGCACGAACGTTCTCTTCGCGTGGATCATCCCATCGTCGAAAGATGTAAAGACGCATTGGAGATCGTGGTCTCTGGCGGGCTCATTGCACGCCCCACTGCATATCTTTCCTCGAATCGAGAATGATTCGTCCACTAAGGCTGCGAAACTACGCGTCGAGGAAACTAGGGGAAAGAAGCGGGATGCGAGCGAAACGACAATACATTATGGAAACGTCGCGAAACAATGTTCGGCGGTTGCTCGTTTCCTCCTGCGGACGTTTCATTGCTCGGGCGCTTCACGTCCCTCCGTAACCTTCGCGCGATCGCGTGCCCCGGAGAGCCGGCAACCGGTGAACCACAGGCGTATAAACTATAGTCTTCTATAGCAAGCCTTCGGCGGTTACTCTCCGACGCGGGGATTCCACGACGAGAGAGAATTTCGTGGCGGGTGACATCGGTCGAAACGCTACGACGGGTATTTCTATTATAGAACGAATCATCGCCACCCTTTACCAGTGCCCGACGAAGGAATCACAAGGTCATCTGGAGTTTACAATGCCAGCGACGGTAATTCCAACGAAGACCCGATAAGTCAACTCATCGTTCTATTTCTCCCCGTACAGACAAGCGAATCAACGCTATCGCACCTCACGCATGCACGAACGTTCTCTTCGCGTGAATCGTCCCATCGTCGAAAGATATAGCCGCTTGGAGATCGTGGCCCATCAAGTTCTTCCGTAACTCCTGCGCGATCGCGTACCCCGGAGAGCAGGCAACCGGTGAACCACAGGCGTATAAACTATAGTCTTCTATAGCAAGCCTTCGCGTTTACTCTACGACGCGGGGATTCCACGACGAGAGAGATTTTCGTGGCGGGTGACACGGCCGAATCGCTACGACGGGTATTTCTATTATAGAACGAATCATCGCCACCCTTTACCAGTGCCCGACGAAGGAATCACAAGGTCATCTGGAGTTTACAATGCCAGCGACGGTAATTCCAACGAAGACCCGATAAGTCAACTCATCGTTCTATTTCTCCCCGTACAGAAAAGCGAATCGGCGCTATCGCACCTCACGCAAGCAGGAATGATCTCTTCGCGTGGATCGTCCCATCGTCGAAAGATGTAAGACGTACAGAAATCGTGGTCCATCACGATTATTCGTAACTCTCCGAGTCGCGTATCTGAGAGTAGGACAAACGGAGAACCACAGGCATAAATAATACTATATATTTCTTATATAGTTAGCCTTCGCGTTTTACTCTCCGACATGGGGATTCCACGACGAGAGAGAGTTTCGTGGCGGGTGACTCGGCCGAATCGCTACGACGGGTATTTCTATTATAGAACGAATCATCGCCACCCTTTACCAGTGCCCGACGAAGGAATCACAAGGTCATCTGGAGTTTACAATGCCAGCGACGGTAATTCCAACGAAGACCCGATAAGTCAACTCATCGTTCTATTTCTCCCCGTACAGAAAAGCGAATCGACGCTATCGCACCTCGCGCGAGCACGTAACTACTCTTCGCGTGGATCGTCCCATCGTCGAAAGATGTAAGACGCACGGAAATCGTGGCCCATCAACGTTTTTTTGTAACTCTGCCGATCGCGTATCACAGAGCCGAGACGCACATACCACAGGCGTATAATACCGTTTTCTTTCGTATGGTAAGCCTTCGCGTTTACTCTTCGGCGCGGGGTTTCCACGTCGAGAGAGACTTTCGTGGCGGGTGACATCGGTCGAAACGCTACGACGGGTATTACTATTATAGAACGAATCATCGCCACCCTTTACCAGTGCCCGACGAAGGAATCACAAGGTCATCTGGAGTTTACAATGCCAGCGACGGTAATTCCAACGAAGACCCGATAAGTCAACTCAACGTTCTATTTCTCCCCGTACAGAAAAGCGAATCGACGCTGTTGCACCTCACGCAAGCACGAACGTTCTCTTCGCGTGGATCGTCCCATCGTCGAAAGATGTAAGACGCACGGAAATCGTGGCACATCACGTGTTTTCGGAACTCTGTCGACCGCGTATCTCAGAGACGACGCGCGCGAACCACTGGCATATACTATTATATATCGCGTTTTACCCTCCGACGCGGGGATTCCACGACGAGAGAGAGTTTCGTGAGCGGGTTGACTCGGAAGAAACGCTACGACGGGTATTTCTATTATAGAACGCATCATCGCCACCCTTTACCAGTGCCCGACGAAGGAATCACAAGGTCATCTGGAGTTTACAATGCCAGCGACGGTAATTCCAACGAAGACCCGATAAGTCAACTCAACGTTCTATTTCTCCCCGTACAGAAAAGCGAATCGACGCAATCGCACCATACGCGTGCACGTAAACAACTCTTCGCGTGGATCGTCCCATCGTCGAGAGACGTAAGTTTTCATAGTATGAATTCGCGTTTTACTCTCCGACGCGGGGATTCCACGACGAGAGAGAGTTTCGTGAGCGGGTTGACTCGGAAGAAACGCTACGACGGGTATTTCTATTATAGAACGCATCATCGCCACCCTTTACCAGTGCCCGACGAAGGAATCACAAGGTCATCTGGAGTTTACAATGCCAGCGACGGTAATTCCAACGAAGACCCGATAAGTCAACTCAACGTTCTATTTCTCCCCGTACAGAAAAGCGAATCGACGCAATCGCACCATACGCGTGCACGTAACAACTCTTCGCGTGGATCGTCCCATCGTCGAGAGACGTAAGTTTCCATACAATGAATTCGCGTTTTACTCTCCGACGCGGGGATTCCACGACGAGAGAGAGTTTCGTGAGCGGGTTGACTCGGAAGAAACGCTACGACGGGTATTTCTATTATAGAACGCATCATCGCCACCCTTTACCAGTGCCCGACGAAGGAATCACAAGGTCATCTGGAGTTTACAATGCCAGCGACGGTAATTCCAACGAAGACCCGATAAGTCAACTCAACGTTCTATTGCTCCCCGTACAGAAAAGCGAATCGACGCAATCGCACCATACGCGTGCACGTAACAACTCTTCGCGTGGATCGTCCCATCGTCGAGAGACGTAAGTTTCATAGTAAGCCTTCGGCGTTTTACTCTCCGACGCGGGGATTCCACGACGAGAGAGTTTCGTGAGCGGGTTGACTCGGAAGAAACGCTACGACGGGTATTTCTATTATAGAACGCATCATCGCCACCCTTTACCAGTGCCCGACGAAGGAATCACAAGGTCATCTGGAGTTTACAATGCCAGCGACGGTAATTCCAACGAAGACCCGATAAGTCAACTCAACGTTCTATTTCTCCCCGTACAGAAAAGCGAATCGACGCAATCGCACCATACGCGTGCACGTAAACAACTCTTCGCGTGGATCGTCCCATCGTCGAGAGACGTAAGTTTTCATAGTATGAATTCGCGTTTTACTCTCCGACGCGGGGATTCCACGACGAGAGAGAGTTTCGTGAGCGGGTTGACTCGGAAGAAACGCTACGACGGGTATTTCTATTATAGAACGCATCATCGCCACCCTTTACCAGTGCCCGACGAAGGAATCACAAGGTCATCTGGAGTTTACAATGCCAGCGACGGTAATTCCAACGAAGACCCGATAAGTCAACTCAACGTTCTATTGCTCCCCGTACAGAAAAGCGAATCGACGCAATCGCACCATACGCGTGCACGTAACAACTCTTCGCGTGGATCGTCCCATCGTCGAGAGACGTAAGTTTCCATACTATGAATTCGCGTTTTACTCTCCGACGCGGGGATTCCACGACGAGAGAGTGTTTCGTGAGCGGGTTGACTCGGAAGAAACGCTACGACGGGTATTTCTATTATAGAACGCATCATCGCCACCCTTTACCAGTGCCCGACGAAGGAATCACAAGGTCATCTGGAGTTTACAATGCCAGCGACGGTAATTCCAACGAAGACCCGATAAGTCAACTCAACGTTCTATTGCTCCCCGTACAGAAAAGCGAATCGACGCAATCGCACCATACGCGTGCACGTAACAACTCTTCGCGTGGATCGTCCCATCGTCGAGAGACGTAAGTTTCATAAGTAAGCCTTCGGCGTTTTACTCTCCGACGCGGGGATTCCACGACGAGAGAGTGTTTCGTGGCGGGTGACTAGGCCGAAACGCTACGACGGGTATTTCTATTATAGAACGAATCATCGCCACCCTTTACCAGTGCCCGACGAAGGAATCACAAGGTCATCTGGAGTTTACAATGCCAGCGACGGTAATTCCAACGAAGACCCGATAAGTCAGCTCATCGTTCTATTTCTCCCCGTACAGAAAAGCGAATCGACGCTATCGCACCTCGCGCGAGCACGTAACAACTCTTCGCGTGGATCGTCCCATCGTCGAGAGACGTAAGACGCACGGAAATCGTGGTTCATCGCGTCTTTTCCTACTCTCTTGAATCGCAATTTCGTATAGAGCCTACACACGCGAACCACCGGCATATACTATTTCTTCTCTCATAGTAAGCCTTCGCGCGTTTTACTCTCCGACGCGGGGATTCCACGACGAGAGAGTGTTTCGTGGCGGGTGTCTCGGCCGAATCGCTACGACGGGTATTTCTATTATAGAACGAATCATCGCCACCCTTTACCAGTGCCCGACGAAGGAATCACAAGGTCATCTGGAGTTTACAATGCCAGCGACGGTAATTCCAACGAAGACCCG
>NW_027475209.1:65000-67500 GCF_051020985.1 Nomia melanderi
AAAATATGTATGTATATATATATCTTAGTCGCCGACTCTCTCCCCTTAAGAGTCGGATCGACGATACTTTTTCTCGTCTTTAAGACAGTTCTCTTTCTCCTCTCTCTTCTCTCTACTCTCTTCTCTCTTCTCTTTCGAGTTGGTAAATTTCGCTCCACTATTAGATTACCAACTCCGCACGAATTACCACATGGGTATATCCGCGCATATACATCAGGAGGACCTCCAAAAATTTCAAACTCTCCCGTGTATCTCTCCGAGATCTTTTTAGAAGAAAAAGAATCTCGGATGTCACATCGACTTTCAGGTTTGTAAGCACGTATGCTCGAGCGCTCTCCATCGTGTAAGCACGGACATAACGCACGAAGTCCGAAGACCGCGTACGTTAACATGCTGGACATATCGAGAAAGCGCGAACCATGCTAGGCGTACCCATGTCGAGGCCCTCGCGTTAAAGATCATACTCTTCTTTTCGTTCTCTCTTCTTTGCCCAGAAATAATATATATTTCTTATAATATATACCTCTTAGTTTATGTATTTCTCTCTTAGGACACCTCAATTTTATATGTATATATTATATTTCATTCGAACAATTTTTGTTCGTCGCCCCTTTTTGTGTGTAGTATTTCGTTTGGTCTTTGCCATTAAATTTTTGTATACGAAAAATATATTTTCGCTCGGATAGAAAACCCCTTTTGGGTTTCTGAGAGTTGATGTGAGAGTCGTACAAGTATAACGAATATACGTTGTATCCAACCCAACATTCTGGGCTTACCACATAAGGGCCATTCGGTCTGAGACACCGACCCGTGGTCATGCTGTGTAGAGAAAAATTCGCAACGGAACGCGGTACAGAACAGTCGAGGAATGGACCTCGAGGAGCTGAACGACTGCTTCTCGACCGAGATCGTAGAATAGCCGCTCGCCCGCCGCTGCGCCGACCGGTCCGCTCGAACCGACGTGCTCTCTTATAGTAACCAAACGGGCGGCCGCGACGACCGCGGCGCCGGCCGCTCAGCACGGGCGCTTATGGTGGTAAACTGCCGCGCGTACAGACCAACCGGCCGGGCTGCTGGTACTTAGCCGCTGAAACTATGGTCGATTCGAACATATATTAACATACGATTTTTATTCGATAAATCGTTATTGTACATATTAAACGTTAGTTTCCACCGAAAGAAAAATTTTTTAGAATTTTTTTTTTCCAAAAATTGCAAGAGTAAACTTTTTTAATATTCGATTTAAAAATTTTTAAATGCTTAATCCTTACATTAAACTACTGGGAGAACTCAGAAATCATAATGAAAAAAATTACAAAAATTTATTTTTCTCAGAAACTCCGAAAAACAGAGTGGTCGAATCCGTGCAAGCCGGAATTTTTCTAAGTCCCCACGGTCAAGAGGTAAACTTTTTTAATAAGCGTTTTAAAATTATTTCAATGTTTAATCCATGCGTAAACATGAAGTTTATTAACGTTTTTAACATTAAAAAAAATTACAAAAATTTATTTTTCAAAAAAAATGGAAAAAACCGATTCGTCGGAGCGAGGTGTCCTGCCCGTGCGGTAATTCCAGCAGGCGAATCGGACTTCCCGAAATTTTTCTAAGTCCCACGGTCGACACCAACTTTTTTAATAAGCGTTTTAAAATTATTTCAATGTTTAATCCATGCGTAAACATGAAGTTTATTAACGTTTTTTAACATTAAAAAAAATTACAAAAATTTATTTTTCGGAAAAAAAGGAAAAAAACCGATTCGGCGGAGCGAGGTGTCCAGCCCGTGCGGTAATTCCAGCAGGGCGAATCGGACTTCCCGAAATTTTTCTAAGTCCCACGGTCGACACCAACTTTTTTTAATAAGCGTTTTAAAATTATTTCAATGTTTAATCCATGCGTAAACATGAAGTTTATTAACGTTTTTTAACATTAAAAAAAATTACAAAAATTTATTTTTCGCGGAAAAAAATGGAAAAAAACCGATTCGTCGGAGCGAGGTGTCCTGCCCGTGCGGTAATTCCAGCAGGCGAATCGGACTTCCCGAAATTTTTCTAAGTCCCACGGTCGACACCAACTTTTTTAATAAGCGTTTTAAAATTATTTCAATGTTTAATCCATGCGTAAACATGAAGTTTATTAACGTTTTTAACATTAAAAAAAATTACAAAAATTTATTTTTCGGAAAAAAAGGAAAAAACCGATTCGGCGGAGCGAGGTGTCCAGCCCGTGCGGTAATTCCAGCAGGCGAATCGGACTTCCCGAAATTTTTCTAAGTCCCACGGTCGACACCAAACTTTTTTATAAGCGTTTTAAAATTATTTCAATGTTTAATCCATGCGTAAAACATGATGTTTATTAACGTTTTCAACGTTAAAAAAAAATTACAAAAATTTTATTTTTCAAAAAAAATGGAAAAAAACCGATTCGTCGGAGCGAGGTGTCCTGCCCTCGTGCGGTAATTCCAGCAGGGCGAATCGGACTTCCCGAAATTTTTCTAAGTCCC
>NW_027475209.1:75000-82500 GCF_051020985.1 Nomia melanderi
TGTCACACACGATCGTCCGTCTCTTCTCTATAGCAGAAACCGATAAAAATACACCTCCCGAAAGAGAGTATATGGTGATTCTTTTTATATATATATATTTCGAAATACAACTGAACGTGGCGGAAGCGCACGGTGGTGGTCCAGCGAGGACACGCGACGACGGGGAATAAGAACTATTCGACCCGTTACGAATACGCATGCTCGTCCCGCACGATTTTAACACACACCGTGTTTTTCTCCAGTCGTCAAAGCGTTCGTGCGTCGAATTCGAAAAATAAAAAAAAAAGAAAAACACCTTTTCTCTCTCTCGGGGTAAAAGAGTCGATGTGTATTGTGTATAAAGGTTCTGCGAGAAGTCTCGTTTTGACGTGTGTTCCGCCGATAACGACGATCCTCCGAAACGGGGATACAGAAACGTTACACCTCACAACACGATCTCCGTCTCTTCTCTATAGCAGAAACCGATAAAAATACACCTCCCGAAAGAGAGTATATGGTGATTCTTTTTATATATATATATTTCGAAATTCAACTGAACGTGGCGGAAGCGCACGGTGGTGGTCCAGCGAGGACACGCGACGACGGGGAATAAGAACTATTCGACCCGTTACGAATACGCATGCTCGTCCCGCACGATTTTAACACACACCGTGTTTTTCTCCAGTCGTCAAAGCGTTCGTGCGTCGAATTCGAAAAATAAAAAAAAGAAATACACCTTTTCTCTCTCTCTCGGGGTAAAAAGAGTCGATGTGTATTGTGTATAAAGGTTCTGCTGCGAGAAGTCTCGTTTTGCCGTGTGTTTCGGTAACGACGATCCTCCGAAACGTACATCTCATTCGTAAGAGAGGAAGAAAACAATCTCCCTGGGGCCAGTCGGTAATATACCGACATACGACGTGTCGTGCACATCCGTCTCACGCACGGTATACAAAATATGAATAAAACGTGTGTAGTCTCTCTCTCTCGACTTCTTAATATTTTCTTTCACCTCTGACGCATCATTTCAGGTGACGTCGGGAGCGCGGGAAAAAAAATTTTTCTAAACACACGAAACCGTTCATCTCACGAACAGCCGAAAAAGTTGTCGCTCAGATCCATATCGCAGTGGAGCGGTATCCGCGGGCGGTCGTAATTGAACGACGCACGACGCCGCGAACACTCACGCGAGTCCATACAAACGATTCCGATCGTTTTGCAACAACTAGAACGTACACTGTCCGTGAAATTCACAGAATTTTCGCGTGTCCGCGACAAACGCCGACGAGACACCCATCGTTCGCTCGTACGTAGCATCCTTCTCTTAACCCGACTCAGAGACGTTCTTTGCGCCCTTCGGTAAAAAAACGTTCGATCCGAAGAGGTGAACGACGGCGGGGATTTGACAGAGCTACGCAAGCAGTGTATGGTACGTAAACGACCCTCAGCCAGGCGTGGTCCAGGAATTGTATCCGTGGACCGCAATGTGCGTTCGAAATGTCGATGTTCATGTGTCCTGCAGTTCACACGTTGACGCGCAATTAGCTGCGTTCTTCATCGACCCACGAGCCAAGTGATCCACCGTTCAGGGTAATCGTATAAATTTTATATTTCACATATATAATTTTATTCTCACTTGTTCGACCTAATATCTCTCTTCTTTCAAAGAGAAGATAAAAGTTGATACCTGAATCTCCGACCAGCGCGCGAAGGAGATTCAGGCGTCGCCTTGGAGACGACACCGAAGCCTTTCGAGACGAAAAACGTTCAAGTAATATGTATATATTTCTCGACGTTCCGGGCGTATAGTGCATTCAAAAACCCGCGAAAGACGCAGAAGACTCGCACGCGTGGAAACGACGGGGATATATTTTGTATCCTACCCGATACTGAATCCATCGCGTGCAGTCGACCCTCGCGTTCTTCCGATCAGACGCATCTATTGTTGCGCGCATGTTTTCGCGTCGCATCGCGCGAAACGTTGCACGAATCGTACCGATCGATCGATTGAAAGCAAATAATGAAAAAAGACTTCACAGCTGGCTCTTTGCCGGTCATTCGTCCCATGTTATCTCTTGCCGCGAAATTGGCGCGCAAGAGTTGGGTGTCAGACGCGCGGCTTTAAAACGAGCTTCACGGCCGGTCCCTTCGTTACCGCTTTCGTTCTTTCTCTCGGAACGACCATGAACGAACACGACGAGCGACGCTACGGCATACACACGTCCACGGATTCGATTAAAAAAACAGACTTCACAGCTGGCTCTTTGCCGGTCATTCGTCCCATATTATCTCTTGCCGCGAAATTGGCGCGCAAGAGTTGGGTGTCAGACGCACGGCTTTAAAACGAGCTTCACGGCCGGTCCTCTCAATTCCGTGTACGGTACACGCAAGATGCGGGTTCCACTTCCAGACTACCCGGTCCCTTCTCTCTACGAGAATCGATAGTAGAAGAACGGCTCGAAAACGCGTCTCAGAGACTAGGGGAAAAGAAGCGGTATGCGAGCGAAACGAAAACGCATTATGGAAACGTCGCGAAACAATGTTCGACGGTTGCTCGGTTCCAATCGTGCGGCCGTTTCAATTTCTCGTGCGCTTCACCGTCCCTCCGTAACTCTGGCCGATCGCGTATACCGAAGAGCCGACACGCGCAAAAACCACAGGCATTGTATACTGTGTATATATATATATATATATGTTACAGTCACAGCCTTCGCGCGTTTTACTCTCCGACGCGGGGTTTCCACGACGAAAGAGAGACAGTTTCGTGGCGGGTGACTCGGCCGAATCGCTACGACGGGTATTTCTATTATAGAACGAATCATCGCCACCCTTTACCAGTGCCCGACGAAGGAATCACAAGGTCATCTGGAGTTTACAATGCCAGCGACGGTAATTCCAACGAAGACCCGATAAGTCAACTCATCGTTCTATTTCTCCCCGTACAGAAAAGCGAATCGACGCTAATGCACCTCGCGCAAGCACGAACGTTCTCTTCGCGTGGATCGTCCCATCGTCCAAAGATGTAAAGACGCATTGGAGATCGTGGTCTCTGGCGGGCTCATTGCACGCCCCACTGCATATCTTTCCTCGAATCGAGAATGATTCGTCCACTAAGGCTGCGAAACTACGCGTCGAGGAAACTAGGGGAAAGAAGCGGGATGCGAGCGAAACGACAATACATTATGGAAACGTCGCGAAACAATGTTCGGCGGTTGCTCGTTTCCTCCTGCGGACGTTTCATTGCTCGGGCGCTTCACGTCCCTCCGTAACCTTCGCGCGATCGCGTGCCCCGGAGAGCCGGCAACCGGTGAACCACAGGCGTATAAACTATAGTCTTCTATAGCAAGCCTTCGGCGGTTACTCTCCGACGCGGGGATTCCACGACGAGAGAGAATTTCGTGGCGGGTGACATCGGTCGAAACGCTACGACGGGTATTTCTATTATAGAACGAATCATCGCCACCCTTTACCAGTGCCCGACGAAGGAATCACAAGGTCATCTGGAGTTTACAATGCCAGCGACGGTAATTCCAACGAAGACCCGATAAGTCAACTCATCGTTCTATTTCTCCCCGTACAGACAAGCGAATCAACGCTATCGCACCTCACGCATGCACGAACGTTCTCTTCGCGTGAATCGTCCCATCGTCGAAAGATATAGCCGCTTGGAGATCGTGGCCCATCAAGTTCTTCCGTAACTCCTGCGCGATCGCGTACCCCGGAGAGCAGGCAACCGGTGAACCACAGGCGTATAAACTATAGTCTTCTATAGCAAGCCTTCGCGTTTACTCTACGACGCGGGGATTCCACGACGAGAGAGATTTTCGTGGCGGGTGACACGGCCGAATCGCTACGACGGGTATTTCTATTATAGAACGAATCATCGCCACCCTTTACCAGTGCCCGACGAAGGAATCACAAGGTCATCTGGAGTTTACAATGCCAGCGACGGTAATTCCAACGAAGACCCGATAAGTCAACTCATCGTTCTATTTCTCCCCGTACAGAAAAGCGAATCGGCGCTATCGCACCTCACGCAAGCAGGAATGATCTCTTCGCGTGGATCGTCCCATCGTCGAAAGATGTAAGACGTACAGAAATCGTGGTCCATCACGATTATTCGTAACTCTCCGAGTCGCGTATCTGAGAGTAGGGCAAACGGAGAACCACAGGCATAAATAATACTATATATTTCTTATATAGTTAGCCTTCGCGTTTTACTCTCCGACATGGGGATTCCACGACGAGAGAGAGTTTCGTGGCGGGTGACTCGGCCGAATCGCTACGACGGGTATTTCTATTATAGAACGAATCATCGCCACCCTTTACCAGTGCCCGACGAAGGAATCACAAGGTCATCTGGAGTTTACAATGCCAGCGACGGTAATTCCAACGAAGACCCGATAAGTCAACTCATCGTTCTATTTCTCCCCGTACAGAAAAGCGAATCGACGCTATCGCACCTCGCGCGAGCACGTAACTACTCTTCGCGTGGATCGTCCCATCGTCGAAAGATGTAAGACGCACGGAAATCGTGGCCCATCAACGTTTTTTTGTAACTCTGCCGATCGCGTATCACAGAGCCGAGACGCACATACCACAGGCGTATAATACCGTTTTCTTTCGTATGGTAAGCCTTCGCGTTTACTCTTCGGCGCGGGGTTTCCACGTCGAGAGAGACTTTCGTGGCGGGTGACATCGGTCGAAACGCTACGACGGGTATTACTATTATAGAACGAATCATCGCCACCCTTTACCAGTGCCCGACGAAGGAATCACAAGGTCATCTGGAGTTTACAATGCCAGCGACGGTAATTCCAACGAAGACCCGATAAGTCAACTCAACGTTCTATTTCTCCCCGTACAGAAAAGCGAATCGACGCTGTTGCACCTCACGCAAGCACGAACGTTCTCTTCGCGTGGATCGTCCCATCGTCGAAAGATGTAAGACGCACGGAAATCGTGGCACATCACGTGTTTTCGGAACTCTGTCGACCGCGTATCTCAGAGACGACGCGCGCGAACCACTGGCATATACTATTATATATCGCGTTTTACCCTCCGACGCGGGGATTCCACGACGAGAGAGAGTTTCGTGAGCGGGTTGACTCGGAAGAAACGCTACGACGGGTATTTCTATTGTAGAACGCATCATCGCCACCCTTTACCAGTGCCCGACGAAGGAATCACAAGGTCATCTGGAGTTTACAATGCCAGCGACGGTAATTCCAACGAAGACCCGATAAGTCAACTCAACGTTCTATTTCTCCCCGTACAGAAAAGCGAATCGACGCAATCGCACCATACGCGTGCACGTAAACAACTCTTCGCGTGGATCGTCCCATCGTCGAGAGACGTAAGTTTTCATAGTATGAATTCGCGTTTTACTCTCCGACGCGGGGATTCCACGACGAGAGAGAGTTTCGTGAGCGGGTTGACTCGGAAGAAACGCTACGACGGGTATTTCTATTATAGAACGAATCATCGCCACCCTTTACCAGTGCCCGACGAAGGAATCACAAGGTCATCTGGAGTTTACAATGCCAGCGACGGTAATTCCAACGAAGACCCGATAAGTCAACTCAACGTTCTATTGCTCCCCGTACAGAAAAGCGAATCGACGCAATCGCACCATACGCGTGCACGTAACAACTCTTCGCGTGGATCGTCCCATCGTCGAGAGACGTAAGTTTCCATACTATGAATTCGCGTTTTACTCTCCGACGCGGGGATTCCACGACGAGAGAGAGTTTCGTGAGCGGGTTGACTCGGAAGAAACGCTACGACGGGTATTTCTATTATAGAACGAATCATCGCCACCCTTTACCAGTGCCCGACGAAGGAATCACAAGGTCATCTGGAGTTTACAATGCCAGCGACGGTAATTCCAACGAAGACCCGATAAGTCAACTCAACGTTCTATTACTCCCCGTACAGAAAAGCGAATCGACGCAATCGCACCATACGCGTGCACGTAACAACTCTTCGCGTGGATCGTCCCATCGTCGAGAGACGTAAGTTTCATAGTAAGCCTTCGGCGTTTTACTCTCCGACGCGGGGATTCCACGACGAGAGAGAGAGTTTCGTGAGCGGGTTGACTCGGAAGAAACGCTACGACGGGTATTTCTATTATAGAACGCATCATCGCCACCCTTTACCAGTGCCCGACGAAGGAATCACAAGGTCATCTGGAGTTTACAATGCCAGCGACGGTAATTCCAACGAAGACCCGATAAGTCAACTCAACGTTCTATTTCTCCCCGTACAGAAAAGCGAATCGACGCAATCGCACCATACGCGTGCACGTAAACAACTCTTCGCGTGGATCGTCCCATCGTCGAGAGACGTAAGTTTTCATAGTATGAATTCGCGTTTTACTCTCCGACGCGGGGATTCCACGACGAGAGAGAGTTTCGTGAGCGGGTTGACTCGGAAGAAACGCTACGACGGGTATTTCTATTATAGAACGCATCATCGCCACCCTTTACCAGTGCCCGACGAAGGAATCACAAGGTCATCTGGAGTTTACAATGCCAGCGACGGTAATTCCAACGAAGACCCGATAAGTCAACTCAACGTTCTATTACTCCCCGTACAGAAAAGCGAATCGACGCAATCGCACCATACGCGTGCACGTAACAACTCTTCGCGTGGATCGTCCCATCGTCGAGAGACGTAAGTTTCCATACTATGAATTCGCGTTTTACTCTCCGACGCGGGGATTCCACGACGAGAGAGTGTTTCGTGAGCGGGTTGACTCGGAAGAAACGCTACGACGGGTATTTCTATTATAGAACGCATCATCGCCACCCTTTACCAGTGCCCGACGAAGGAATCACAAGGTCATCTGGAGTTTACAATGCCAGCGACGGTAATTCCAACGAAGACCCGATAAGTCAACTCAACGTTCTATTGCTCCCCGTACAGAAAAGCGAATCGACGCAATCGCACCATACGCGTGCACGTAACAACTCTTCGCGTGGATCGTCCCATCGTCGAGAGACGTAAGTTTCATAAGTAAGCCTTCGGCGTTTTACTCTCCGACGCGGGGATTCCACGACGAGAGAGTGTTTCGTGGCGGGTGACTAGGCCGAAACGCTACGACGGGTATTTCTATTATAGAACGAATCATCGCCACCCTTTACCAGTGCCCGACGAAGGAATCACAAGGTCATCTGGAGTTTACAATGCCAGCGACGGTAATTCCAACGAAGACCCGATAAGTCAGCTCATCGTTCTATTTCTCCCCGTACAGAAAAGCGAATCGACGCTATCGCACCTCGCGCGAGCACGTAACAACTCTTCGCGTGGATCGTCCCATCGTCGAGAGACGTAAGACGCACGGAAATCGTGGTTCATCGCGTCTTTTCCTACTCTCTTGAATCGCAATTTCGTATAGAGCCTACACACGCGAACCACCGGCATATACTATTTCTTCTCTCATAGTAAGCCTTCGCGCGTTTTACTCTCCGACGCGGGGATTCCACGACGAGAGAGTGTTTCGTGGCGGGTGTCTCGGCCGAA
>NW_027475209.1:85000-90000 GCF_051020985.1 Nomia melanderi
TCGCGGTTTCACCTTAATACGGCATGTACTGAGACATGCATGGCTTAATCTTTGAGACAAGCATATGACTACTGGCAGGATCAACCAGGGAGCTTCGAGTAAATTTTCATCATACGAAGCAAAAATATGTATGTATATATATATCTTAGTCGCCGACTCTCTCCCCTTAAGAGTCGGATCGACGATACTTTTTCTCGTCTTTAAGACAGTTCTCTTTCTCCTCTCTCTTCTCTCTACTCTCTTCTCTCTTCTCTTTCGAGTTGGTAAATTTCGCTCCACTATTAGATTACCAACTCCGCACGAATTACCACATGGGTATATCCGCGCATATACATCAGGAGGACCTCCAAAAATTTCAAACTCTCCCGTGTATCTCTCCGAGATCTTTTTAGAAGAAAAAGAATCTCGGATGTCACATCGACTTTCAGGTTTGTAAGCACGTATGCTCGAGCGCTCTCCATCGTGTAAGCACGGACATAACGCACGAAGTCCGAAGACCGCGTACGTTAACATGCTGGACATATCGAGAAAGCGCGAACCATGCTAGGCGTACCCATGTCGAGGCCCTCGCGTTAAAGATCATACTCTTCTTTTCGTTCTCTCTTCTTTGCCCAGAAATAATATATATTTCTTATAATATATACCTCTTAGTTTATGTATTTCTCTCTTAGGACACCTCAATTTTATATGTATATATTATATTTCATTCGAACAATTTTTGTTCGTCGCCCCTTTTTGTGTGTAGTATTTCGTTTGGTCTTTGCCATTAAATTTTTGTATACGAAAAATATATTTTCGCTCGGATAGAAAACCCCTTTTGGGTTTCTGAGAGTTGATGTGAGAGTCGTACAAGTATAACGAATATACGTTGTATCCAACCCAACATTCTGGGCTTACCACATAAGGGCCATTCGGTCTGAGACACCGACCCGTGGTCATGCTGTGTAGAGAAAAATTCGCAACGGAACGCGGTACAGAACAGTCGAGGAATGGACCTCGAGGAGCTGAACGACTGCTTCTCGACCGAGATCGTAGAATAGCCGCTCGCCCGCCGCTGCGCCGACCGGTCCGCTCGAACCGACGTGCTCTCTTATAGTAACCAAACGGGCGGCCGCGACGACCGCGGCGCCGGCCGCTCAGCACGGGCGCTTATGGTGGTAAACTGCCGCGCGTACAGACCAACCGGCCGGGCTGCTGGTACTTAGCCGCTGAAACTATGGTCGATTCGAACATATATTAACATACGATTTTTATTCGATAAATCGTTATTGTACATATTAAACGTTAGTTTCCACCGAAAGAAAAATTTTTTAGAATTTTTTTTTTCCAAAAATTGCAAGAGTAAACTTTTTTAATATTCGATTTAAAAATTTTTAAATGCTTAATCCTTACATTAAACTACTGGGAGAACTCAGAAATCATAATGAAAAAAATTACAAAAATTTATTTTTCTCAGAAACTCCGAAAAACAGAGTGGTCGAATCCGTGCAAGCCGGAATTTTTCTAAGTCCCCACGGTCAAGAGTAAACTTTTTTAATAAGCGTTTTAAAATTATTTCAATGTTTAATCCATGCGTAAACATGATGTTTATTAACGTTTTTAACATTAAAAAAAATTACAAAAATTTATTTTTCAAAAAAAATGGAAAAAACCGATTCGTCGGAGCGAGGTGTCCAGCCCGTGCGGTAATTCCAGCAGGCGAATCGGACTTCCCGAAATTTTTCTAAGTCCCACGGTCGACACCAACTTTTTTAATAAGCGTTTTAAAATTATTTCAATGTTTAATCCATGCGTAAACATGACGTTTATTAACGTTTTTAACGTTAAAAAAAATTACAAAAATTTATTTTTCGGAAAAAATGGAAAAAACCGATTCGTCGGAGCGAGCTGTCCAGCCCGTGCGGTAATTCCAGCAGGCGAATCGGACTTCCCGAAATTTTTCTAAGTCCCACGGTCGACACCAACTTTTTTAATAAGCGTTTTAAAATTATTTCAATGTTTAATCCATGCGTAAACATGACGTTTATTAACGTTTTTAACGTTAAAAAAAATTACAAAAATTTATTTTTCGGAAAAAATGGAAAAAACCGATTCGTCGGAGCGAGGTGTCCAGCCCGTGCGGTAATTCCAGCAGGCGAATCGGACTTCCCGAAATTTTTCTAAGTCCCACGGTCGACACCAACTTTTTTAATAAGCGTTTTAAAATTATTTCAATGTTTAATCCATGCGTAAACATGACGTTTATTAACGTTTTTAACATTAAAAAAAATTACAAAAATTTATTTTTCGGAAAAAATGGAAAAAACCGATTCGTCGGAGCGAGCTGTCCAGGCCGTGCGGTAATTCCAGCAGGCGAATCGGACTTCCCGAAATTTTTCTAAGTCCCACGGTCGACACCAACTTTTTTAATAAGCGTTTTAAAATTATTTCAATGTTTAATCCATGCGTAAACATGACGTTTATTAACGTTTTTAACGTTAAAAAAAATTACAAAAATTTATTTTTCGGAAAAAATGGAAAAAACCGATTCGTCGGAGCGAGCTGTCCAGCCCGTGCGGTAATTCCAGCAGGCGAATCGGACTTCCCGAAATTTTTCTAAGTCCCACGGTCGACACCAACTTTTTTAATAAGCGTTTTAAAATTATTTCAATGTTTAATCCATGCGTAAACATGACGTTTATTAACGTTTTTAACGTTAAAAAAAATTACAAAAATTTATTTTTCGGAAAAAATGGAAAAAACCGATTCGTCGGAGCGAGGTGTCCAGCCCGTGCGGTAATTCCAGCAGGCGAATCGGACTTCCCGAAATTTTTCTAAGTCCCACGGTCGACACCAACTTTTTTAATAAGCGTTTTAAAATTATTTCAATGTTTAATCCATGCGTAAACATGACGTTTATTAACGTTTTTAACATTAAAAAAAATTACAAAAATTTATTTTTCGGAAAAAATGGAAAAAACCGATTCGTCGGAGCGAGGTGTCCAGCCCGTGCGGTAATTCCAGCAGGCGAATCGGACTTCCCGAAATTTTTCTAAGTCCCACGGTCGACACCAACTTTTTTAATAAGCGTTTTAAAATTATTTCAATGTTTAATCCATGCGTAAACATGACGTTTATTAACGTTTTTAACGTTAAAAAAAATTACAAAAATTTATTTTTCGGAAAAAATGGAAAAAACCGATTCGTCGGAGCGAGGTGTCCAGCCCGTGCGGTAATTCCAGCAGGCGATCCGGGGTACTCGAAATTTTTCTAAGTCCCGACGGTCAAGAGTAAACTTTTTCATCACATATTTCAAAATTTTTTTAATGTTTAATCCACGCATAAAAACGCAGTTTATTAACGTTTTTAACGTTGAGAAAATTGACAAAAATTTTTTTTTCACTGAAAATGGAAAAAATGTATCGGTCGATGCGGGCTATCCAGGCCGTGCGGTAATTCCAGCAGGCGATCCGGGGTACTCGAAATTTTTCTAAGTCCCGACGGTCAAGAGTAAACTTTTTCATCACATATTTCAAAATTTTTTTAATGTTTAATCCACGCATAAAAACGCAGTTTATTAACGTTTTTAACGTTGAGAAAATTGACAAAAATTTTTTTTTCACTGAAAATGGAAAAAATGTATCGGTCGATGCGGGCTATCCAGGCCGTGCGGTAATTCCAGCAGGCGATCCGGGGTACTCGAAATTTTTCTAAGTCCCGACGGTCAAGAGTAAACTTTTTCATCACATATTTCAAAATTTTTTTAATGTTTAATCCACGCATAAAAACGCAGTTTATTAACGTTTTTAACGTTGAGAAAATTGACAAAAATTTTTTTTTCACTGAAAATGGAAAAAATGTATCGGTCGATGCGGGCTGTCCAGGCCGTGCGGTAATTCCAGCAGGCGATCCGAGGTACTCGAAATTTTTCTAAGTCCGAACGGTCAAGAGTAAACTTTTTCATCACATATTTCAAAATTTTTTTAATGTTTAATCCACGCATAAAAACGCAGTTTATTAACGTTTTTAACGTTGAGAAAATTGACAAAAATTTTTTTTTCACTGAAAATGGAAAAAATGTATCGGTCGATGCGAGCTGTCCAGGCCGTGCGGTAATTCCAGCAGGCGAATCGGACTTCCCGAAATTTTTCTAAGTCCCACGGTCAAGAGTAAACTTTTTTAATAAGCGTTTTAAAATTATTTCAATGTTTAATCCATGCGTAAACATGATGTTTATTAACGTTTTTAACATTAAAAAAAATTACAAAAATTTATTTTTCAAAAAAAATGGAAAAAACCGATTCGTCGGAGCGAGGTGTCCAGCCCGTGCGGTAATTCCAGCAGGCGAATCGGACTTCCCGAAATTTTTCTAAGTCCCACGGTCGACACCAACTTTTTTAATAAGCGTTTTAAAATTATTTCAATGTTTAATCCATGCGTAAACATGACGTTTATTAACGTTTTTAACGTTAAAAAAAATTACAAAAATTTATTTTTCGGAAAAAATGGAAAAAACCGATTCGTCGGAGCGAGCTGTCCAGCCCGTGCGGTAATTCCAGCAGGCGAATCGGACTTCCCGAAATTTTTCTAAGTCCCACGGTCGACACCAACTTTTTTAATAAGCGTTTTAAAATTATTTCAATGTTTAATCCATGCGTAAACATGACGTTTATTAACGTTTTTAACGTTAAAAAAAATTACAAAAATTTATTTTTCGGAAAAAATGGAAAAAACCGATTCGTCGGAGCGAGGTGTCCAGCCCGTGCGGTAATTCCAGCAGGCGAATCGGACTTCCCGAAATTTTTCTAAGTCCCACGGTCAAGAGTAAACTTTTTTAATAAGCGTTTTAAAATTATTTCAATGTTTAATCCATGCGTAAACATGATGTTTATTAACGTTTTTAACATTAAAAAAAATTACAAAAATTTATTTTTCAAAAAAAATGGAAAAAACCGATTCGTCGGAGCGAGGTGTCCAGCCCGTGCGGTAATTCCAGCAGGCGAATCGGACTTCCCGAAATT
>NW_027475209.1:100000-107500 GCF_051020985.1 Nomia melanderi
TGTATTGTGTATAAAGGTTCTGCGAGAAGTCTCGTTTTGACGTGTGTTCCGCCGATAACGACGATCCTCCGAAACGGGGATACAGAAACGTTACACCTCACAACACGATCTCCGTCTCTTCTCTATAGCAGAAACCGATAAAAATACACCTCCCGAAAGAGAGTATATGGTGATTCTTTTTATATATATATATTTCGAAATTCAACTGAACGTGGCGGAAGCGCACGGTGGTGGTCCAGCGAGGACACGCGACGACGGGGAATAAGAACTATTCGACCCGTTACGAATACGCATGCTCGTCCCGCACGATTTTAACACACACCGTGTTTTTCTCCAGTCGTCAAAGCGTTCGTGCGTCGAATTCGAAAAATAAAAAAAAGAAATACACCTTTTCTCTCTCTCTCGGGGTAAAAAGAGTCGATGTGTATTGTGTATAAAGGTTCTGCTGCGAGAAGTCTCGTTTTGCCGTGTGTTTCGGTAACGACGATCCTCCGAAACGTACATCTCATTCGTAAGAGAGGAAGAAAACAATCTCCCTGGGGCCAGTCGGTAATATACCGACATACGACGTGTCGTGCACATCCGTCTCACGCACGGTATACAAAATATGAATAAAACGTGTGTAGTCTCTCTCTCTCGACTTCTTAATATTTTCTTTCACCTCTGACGCATCATTTCAGGTGACGTCGGGAGCGCGGGAAAAAAAATTTTTCTAAACACACGAAACCGTTCATCTCACGAACAGCCGAAAAAGTTGTCGCTCAGATCCATATCGCAGTGGAGCGGTATCCGCGGGCGGTCGTAATTGAACGACGCACGACGCCGCGAACACTCACGCGAGTCCATACAAACGATTCCATTCCGATCGTTTTGCAACAACTAGAACGTACACTGTCCGTGAAATTCACAGAATTTTCGCGTGTCCGCGACAAACGCCGACGAGACACCCATCGTTCGCTCGTACGTAGCATCCTTCTCTTAACCCGACTCAGAAACGTTCTTTGCGCCCTTCGGTAAAAAAACGTTCGATCCGAAGAGGTGAACGACGGCGGGGATTTGACAGAGCTACGCAAGCAGTGTATGGTACGTAAACGACCCTCAGCCAGGCGTGGTCCAGGAATTGTATCCGTGGACCGCAATGTGCGTTCGAAATGTCGATGTTCATGTGTCCTGCAGTTCACACGTTGACGCGCAATTAGCTGCGTTCTTCATCGACCCACGAGCCAAGTGATCCACCGTTCAGGGTAATCGTATAAATTTTATATTTCACATATATAATTTTATTCTCATTTGTTCGACCTAATATCTCTCTTCTTTCAAAGAGAAGATAAAAGTTGATACCTGAATCTCCGACCAGCGCGCGAAGGAGATTCAGGCGTCGCCTTGGAGACGACACCGAAGCCTTTCGAGACGAAAAACGTTCAAGTAATATGTATATATTTCTCGACGTTCCGGGCGTATAGTGCATTCAAAAACCCGCGAAAGACGCAGAAGACTCGCACGCGTGGAAACGACGGGGATATATTTTGTATCCTACCCGATACTGAATCCATCGCGTGCAGTCGACCCTCGCGTTCTTCCGATCAGACGCATCTATTGTTGCGCGCATGTTTTCGCGTCGCATCGCGCGAAACGTTGCACGAATCGTACCGATCGATCGATTGAAAGCAAATAATGAAAAAAGACTTCACAGCTGGCTCTTTGCCGGTCATTCGTCCCATGTTATCTCTTGCCGCGAAATTGGCGCGCAAGAGTTGGGTGTCAGACGCGCGGCTTTAAAACGAGCTTCACGGCCGGTCCCTTCGTTACCGCTTTCGTTCTTTCTCTCGGAACGACCATGAACGAACACGACGAGCGACGCTACGGCATACACACGTCCACGGATTCGATTAAAAAAACAGACTTCACAGCTGGCTCTTTGCCGGTCATTCGTCCCATATTATCTCTTGCCGCGAAATTGGCGCGCAAGAGTTGGGTGTCAGACGCACGGCTTTAAAACGAGCTTCACGGCCGGTCCTCTCAATTCCGTGTACGGTACACGCAAGATGCGGGTTCCACTTCCAGACTACCCGGTCCCTTCTCTCTACGAGAATCGATAGTAGAAGAACGGCTCGAAAACGCGTCTCAGAGACTAGGGGAAAAGAAGCGGTATGCGAGCGAAACGAAAACGCATTATGGAAACGTCGCGAAACAATGTTCGACGGTTGCTCGGTTCCAATCGTGCGGCCGTTTCAATTTCTCGTGCGCTTCACCGTCCCTCCGTAACTCTGGCCGATCGCGTATACCGAAGAGCCGACACGCGCAAAAACCACAGGCATTGTATACTGTATATATATATGTTACAGTCACAGCCTTCGCGCGTTTTACTCTCCGACGCGGGGTTTCCACGACGAAAGAGAGACAGTTTCGTGGCGGGTGACTCGGCCGAATCGCTACGACGGGTATTTCTATTATAGAACGAATCATCGCCACCCTTTACCAGTGCCCGACGAAGGAATCACAAGGTCATCTGGAGTTTACAATGCCAGCGACGGTAATTCCAACGAAGACCCGATAAGTCAACTCATCGTTCTATTTCTCCCCGTACAGAAAAGCGAATCGACGCTAACGCACCTCGCGCAAGCACGAACGTTCTCTTCGCGTGGATCATCCCATCGTCGAAAGATGTAAAGACGCATTGGAGATCGTGGTCTCTGGCGGGCTCATTGCACGCCCCACTGCATATCTTTCCTCGAATCGAGAATGATTCGTCCACTAAGGCTGCGAAACTACGCGTCGAGGAAACTAGGGGAAAGAAGCGGGATGCGAGCGAAACGACAATACATTATGGAAACGTCGCGAAACAATGTTCGGCGGTTGCTCGTTTCCTCCTGCGGACGTTTCATTGCTCGGGCGCTTCACGTCCCTCCGTAACCTTCGCGCGATCGCGTGCCCCGGAGAGCCGGCAACCGGTGAACCACAGGCGTATAAACTATAGTCTTCTATAGCAAGCCTTCGGCGGTTACTCTCCGACGCGGGGATTCCACGACGAGAGAGAATTTCGTGGCGGGTGACATCGGTCGAAACGCTACGACGGGTATTTCTATTATAGAACGAATCATCGCCACCCTTTACCAGTGCCCGACGAAGGAATCACAAGGTCATCTGGAGTTTACAATGCCAGCGACGGTAATTCCAACGAAGACCCGATAAGTCAACTCATCGTTCTATTTCTCCCCGTACAGACAAGCGAATCAACGCTATCGCACCTCACGCATGCACGAACGTTCTCTTCGCGTGAATCGTCCCATCGTCGAAAGATATAGCCGCTTGGAGATCGTGGCCCATCAAGTTCTTCCGTAACTCCTGCGCGATCGCGTACCCCGGAGAGCAGGCAACCGGTGAACCACAGGCGTATAAACTATAGTCTTCTATAGCAAGCCTTCGCGTTTACTCTACGACGCGGGGATTCCACGACGAGAGAGATTTTCGTGGCGGGTGACACGGCCGAATCGCTACGACGGGTATTTCTATTATAGAACGAATCATCGCCACCCTTTACCAGTGCCCGACGAAGGAATCACAAGGTCATCTGGAGTTTACAATGCCAGCGACGGTAATTCCAACGAAGACCCGATAAGTCAACTCATCGTTCTATTTCTCCCCGTACAGAAAAGCGAATCGGCGCTATCGCACCTCACGCAAGCAGGAATGATCTCTTCGCGTGGATCGTCCCATCGTCGAAAGATGTAAGACGTACAGAAATCGTGGTCCATCACGATTATTCGTAACTCTCCGAGTCGCGTATCTGAGAGTAGGACAAACGGAGAACCACAGGCATAAATAATACTATATGTTTCTTATATAGTTAGCCTTCGCGTTTTACTCTCCGACATGGGGATTCCACGACGAGAGAGAGTTTCGTGGCGGGTGTCTCGGCCGAATCGCTACGACGGGTATTTCTATTATAGAACGAATCATCGCCACCCTTTACCAGTGCCCGACGAAGGAATCACAAGGTCATCTGGAGTTTACAATGCCAGCGACGGTAATTCCAACGAAGACCCGATAAGTCAACTCATCGTTCTATTTCTCCCCGTACAGAAAAGCGAATCGACGCTATCGCACCTCGCGCGAGCACGTAACTACTCTTCGCGTGGATCGTCCCATCGTCGAAAGATGTAAGACGCACGGAAATCGTGGCCCATCAACGTTTTTTTGTAACTCTGCCGATCGCGTATCACAGAGCCGAGACGCACATACCACAGGCGTATAATACCGTTTTCTTTCGTATGGTAAGCCTTCGCGTTTACTCTTCGGCGCGGGGTTTCCACGTCGAGAGAGACATTCGTGGCGGGTGACATCGGTCGAAACGCTACGACGGGTATTACTATTATAGAACGAATCATCGCCACCCTTTACCAGTGCCCGACGAAGGAATCACAAGGTCATCTGGAGTTTACAATGCCAGCGACGGTAATTCCAACGAAGACCCGATAAGTCAACTCAACGTTCTATTTCTCCCCGTACAGAAAAGCGAATCGACGCTGTTGCACCTCACGCAAGCACGAACGTTCTCTTCGCGTGGATCGTCCCATCGTCGAAAGATGTAAGACGCACGGAAATCGTGGCACATCACGTGTTTTCGGAACTCTGTCGACCGCGTATCTCAGAGACGACGCGCGCGAACCACTGGCATATACTATTATATATCGCGTTTTACCCTCCGACGCGGGGATTCCACGACGAGAGAGAGTTTCGTGAGCGGGTTGACTCGGAAGAAACGCTACGACGGGTATTTCTATTATAGAACGCATCATCGCCACCCTTTACCAGTGCCCGACGAAGGAATCACAAGGTCATCTGGAGTTTACAATGCCAGCGACGGTAATTCCAACGAAGACCCGATAAGTCAACTCAACGTTCTATTTCTCCCCGTACAGAAAAGCGAATCGACGCAATCGCACCATACGCGTGCACGTAAACAACTCTTCGCGTGGATCGTCCCATCGTCGAGAGACGTAAGTTTTCATAGTATGAATTCGCGTTTTACTCTCCGACGCGGGGATTCCACGACGAGAGAGAGTTTCGTGAGCGGGTTGACTCGGAAGAAACGCTACGACGGGTATTTCTATTATAGAACGCATCATCGCCACCCTTTACCAGTGCCCGACGAAGGAATCACAAGGTCATCTGGAGTTTACAATGCCAGCGACGGTAATTCCAACGAAGACCCGATAAGTCAACTCAACGTTCTATTTCTCCCCGTACAGAAAAGCGAATCGACGCAATCGCACCATACGCGTGCACGTAAACAACTCTTCGCGTGGATCGTCCCATCGTCGAGAGACGTAAGTTTTCATAGTATGAATTCGCGTTTTACTCTCCGACGCGGGGATTCCACGACGAGAGAGAGTTTCGTGAGCGGGTTGACTCGGAAGAAACGCTACGACGGGTATTTCTATTATAGAACGCATCATCGCCACCCTTTACCAGTGCCCGACGAAGGAATCACAAGGTCATCTGGAGTTTACAATGCCAGCGACGGTAATTCCAACGAAGACCCGATAAGTCAACTCAACGTTCTATTACTCCCCGTACAGAAAAGCGAATCGACGCAATCGCACCATACGCGTGCACGTAACAACTCTTCGCGTGGATCGTCCCATCGTCGAGAGACGTAAGTTTCATAGTAAGCCTTCGGCGTTTTACTCTCCGACGCGGGGATTCCACGACGAGAGAGAGAGTTTCGTGAGCGGGTTGACTCGGAAGAAACGCTACGACGGGTATTTCTATTATAGAACGCATCATCGCCACCCTTTACCAGTGCCCGACGAAGGAATCACAAGGTCATCTGGAGTTTACAATGCCAGCGACGGTAATTCCAACGAAGACCCGATAAGTCAACTCAACGTTCTATTTCTCCCCGTACAGAAAAGCGAATCGACGCAATCGCACCATACGCGTACACGTAAACAACTCTTCGCGTGGATCGTCCCATCGTCGAGAGACGTAAGTTTTCATAGTATGAATTCGCGTTTTACTCTCCGACGCGGGGATTCCACGACGAGAGAGAGTTTCGTGAGCGGGTTGACTCCGAAGAAACGCTACGACGGGTATTTCTATTATAGAACGCATCATCGCCACCCTTTACCAGTGCCCGACGAAGGAATCACAAGGTCATCTGGAGTTTACAATGCCAGCGACGGTAATTCCAACGAAGACCCGATAAGTCAACTCAACGTTCTATTTCTCCCCGTACAGAAAAGCGAATCGACGCAATCGCACCATACGCGTGCACGTAAACAACTCTTCGCGTGGATCGTCCCATCGTCGAGAGACGTAAGTTTTCATAGTATGAATTCGCGTTTTACTCTCCGACGCGGGGATTCCACGACGAGAGAGAGTTTCGTGAGCGGGTTGACTCGGAAGAAACGCTACGACGGGTATTTCTATTATAGAACGCATCATCGCCACCCTTTACCAGTGCCCGACGAAGGAATCACAAGGTCATCTGGAGTTTACAATGCCAGCGACGGTAATTCCAACGAAGACCCGATAAGTCAACTCAACGTTCTATTACTCCCCGTACAGAAAAGCGAATCGACGCAATCGCACCATACGCGTGCACGTAACAACTCTTCGCGTGGATCGTCCCATCGTCGAGAGACGTAAGTTTCCATACTATGAATTCGCGTTTTACTCTCCGACGCGGGGATTCCACGACGAGAGAGTGTTTCGTGAGCGGGTTGACTCGGAAGAAACGCTACGACGGGTATTTCTATTATAGAACGCATCATCGCCACCCTTTACCAGTGCCCGACGAAGGAATCACAAGGTCATCTGGAGTTTACAATGCCAGCGACGGTAATTCCAACGAAGACCCGATAAGTCAACTCAACGTTCTATTGCTCCCCGTACAGAAAAGCGAATCGACGCAATCGCACCATACGCGTGCACGTAACAACTCTTCGCGTGGATCGTCCCATCGTCGAGAGACGTAAGTTTCATAAGTAAGCCTTCGGCGTTTTACTCTCCGACGCGGGGATTCCACGACGAGAGAGTGTTTCGTGGCGGGTGACTAGGCCGAAACGCTACGACGGGTATTTCTATTATAGAACGAATCATCGCCACCCTTTACCAGTGCCCGACGAAGGAATCACAAGGTCATCTGGAGTTTACAATGCCAGCGACGGTAATTCCAACGAAGACCCGATAAGTCAGCTCATCGTTCTATTTCTCCCCGTACAGAAAAGCGAATCGACGCTATCGCACCTCGCGCGAGCACGTAACAACTCTTCGCGTGGATCGTCCCATCGTCGAGAGACGTAAGACGCACGGAAATCGTGGTTCATCGCGTCTTTTCCTACTCTCTTGAATCGCAATTTCGTATAGAGCCTACACACGCGAACCACCGGCATATACTATTTCTTCTCTCATAGTAAGCCTTCGCGCGTTTTACTCTCCGACGCGGGGATTCCACGACGAGAGAGTGTTTCGTGGCGGGTGTCTCGGCCGAAT
>NW_027475209.1:110000-115000 GCF_051020985.1 Nomia melanderi
CGCGGTTTCACCTTAATACGGCATGTACTGAGACATGCATGGCTTAATCTTTGAGACAAGCATATGACTACTGGCAGGATCAACCAGGGAGCTTCGAGTAAATTTTCATCATACGAAGCAAAAATATGTATGTATATATATATCTTAGTCGCCGACTCTCTCCCCTTAAGAGTCGGATCGACGATACTTTTTCTCGTCTTTAAGACAGTTCTCTTTCTCCTCTCTCTTCTCTCTACTCTCTTCTCTCTTCTCTCTTCTCTTTCGAGTTGGTAAATTTCGCTCCACTATTAGATTACCAACTCCGCACGAATTACCACATGGGTATATCCGCGCATATACATCAGGAGGACCTCCAAAAATTTCAAACTCTCCCGTGTATCTCTCCGAGATCTTTTTAGAAGAAAAAGAATCTCGGATGTCACATCGACTTTCAGGTTTGTAAGCACGTATGCTCGAGCGCTCTCCATCGTGTAAGCACGGACATAACGCACGAAGTCCGAAGACCGCGTACGTTAACATGCTGGACATATCGAGAAAGCGCGAACCATGCTAGGCGTACCCATGTCGAGGCCCTCGCGTTAAAGATCATACTCTTCTTTTCGTTCTCTCTTCTTTGCCCAGAAATAATATATATTTCTTATAATATATACCTCTTAGTTTATGTATTTCTCTCTTAGGACACCTCAATTTTATATGTATATATTATATTTCATTCGAACAATTTTTGTTCGTCGCCCCTTTTTGTGTGTAGTATTTCGTTTGGTCTTTGCCATTAAATTTTTGTATACGAAAAATATATTTTCGCTCGGATAGAAAACCCCTTTTGGGTTTCTGAGAGTTGATGTGAGAGTCGTACAAGTATAACGAATATACGTTGTATCCAACCCAACATTCTGGGCTTACCACATAAGGGCCATTCGGTCTGAGACACCGACCCGTGGTCATGCTGTGTAGAGAAAAATTCGCAACGGAACGCGGTACAGAACAGTCGAGGAATGGACCTCGAGGAGCTGAACGACTGCTTCTCGACCGAGATCGTAGAATAGCCGCTCGCCCGCCGCTGCGCCGACCGGTCCGCTCGAACCGACGTGCTCTCTTATAGTAACCAAACGGGCGGCCGCGACGACCGCGGCGCCGGCCGCTCAGCACGGGCGCTTATGGTGGTAAACTGCCGCGCGTACAGACCAACCGGCCGGGCTGCTGGTACTTAGCCGCTGAAACTATGGTCGATTCGAACATATATTAACATACGATTTTTATTCGATAAATCGTTATTGTACATATTAAACGTTAGTTTCCACCGAAAGAAAAATTTTTTAGAATTTTTTTTTTCCAAAAATTGCAAGAGTAAACTTTTTTAATATTCGATTTAAAAATTTTTAAATGCTTAATCCTTACATTAAACTACTGGGAGAACTCAGAAATCATAATGAAAAAAATTACAAAAATTTATTTTTCTCAGAAACTCCGAAAAACAGAGTGGTCGAATCCGTGCAAGCCGGAATTTTTCTAAGTCCCCACGGTCAAGAGTAAACTTTTTTAATAAGCGTTTTAAAATTATTTCAATGTTTAATCCATGCGTAAACATGAAGTTTATTAACGTTTTTAACATTAAAAAAAATTACAAAAATTTATTTTTCAAAAAAAATGGAAAAAACCGATTTGTCGGAGCGAGGTGTCCTGCCCGTGCGGTAATTCCAGCAGGCGAATCGGACTTCCCGAAATTTTTCTAAGTCCCACGGTCGACACCAACTTTTTTAATAAGCGTTTTAAAATTATTTCAATGTTTAATCCATGCGTAAACATGAAGTTTATTAACGTTTTTAACATTAAAAAAAATTACAAAAATTTATTTTTCGGAAAAAAAGGAAAAAACCGATTCGGCGGAGCGAGGTGTCCAGCCCGTGCGGTAATTCCAGCAGGCGAATCGGACTTCCCGAAATTTTTCTAAGTCCCACGGTCGACACCAACTTTTTTAATAAGCGTTTTAAAATTATTTCAATGTTTAATCCATGCGTAAACATGAAGTTTATTAACGTTTTTAACATTAAAAAAAATTACAAAAATTTATTTTTCGGAAAAAATGGAAAAAACCGATTCGTCGGAGCGAGGTGTCCTGCCCGTGCGGTAATTCCAGCAGGCGAATCGGACTTCCCGAAATTTTTCTAAGTCCCACGGTCGACACCAACTTTTTTAATAAGCGTTTTAAAATTATTTCAATGTTTAATCCATGCGTAAACATGAAGTTTATTAACGTTTTTAACATTAAAAAAAATTACAAAAATTTATTTTTCGGAAAAAAAGGAAAAAACCGATTCGGCGGAGCGAGGTGTCCAGCCCGTGCGGTAATTCCAGCAGGCGAATCGGACTTCCCGAAATTTTTCTAAGTCCCACGGTCGACACCAACTTTTTTAATAAGTGTTTTAAAATTATTTCAATGTTTAATCCATGCGTAAACATGAAGTTTATTAACGTTTTTAACATTAAAAAAAATTACAAAAATTTATTTTTCGGAAAAAATGGAAAAAACCGATTCGTCGGAGCGAGGTGTCCTGCCCGTGCGGTAATTCCAGCAGGCGAATCGGACTTCCCGAAATTTTTCTAAGTCCCACGGTCGACACCAACTTTTTTAATAAGCGTTTTAAAATTATTTCAATGTTTAATCCATGCGTAAACATGAAGTTTATTAACGTTTTTAACATTAAAAAAAATTACAAAAATTTATTTTTCGGAAAAAAAGGAAAAAACCGATTCGGCGGAGCGAGGTGTCCAGCCCGTGCGGTAATTCCAGCAGGCGAATCGGACTTCCCGAAATTTTTCTAAGTCCCACGGTCGACACCAACTTTTTTAATAAGTGTTTTAAAATTATTTCAATGTTTAATCCATGCGTAAACATGAAGTTTATTAACGTTTTTAACATTAAAAAAAATTACAAAAATTTATTTTTCGGAAAAAATGGAAAAAACCGATTCGTCGGAGCGAGGTGTCCTGCCCGTGCGGTAATTCCAGCAGGCGAATCGGACTTCCCGAAATTTTTCTAAGTCCCACGGTCGACACCAACTTTTTTAATAAGCGTTTTAAAATTATTTCAATGTTTAATCCATGCGTAAACATGATGTTTATTAACGTTTTCAACGTTAAAAAAAATTACAAAAATTTATTTTTCAAGAAAAATGGAAAATACCGATTCGGCGGAGCGAGGTGTCCAGCCCGTGCGGTAATTCCAGCAGGCGAATCGGACTTCCCGAAATTTTTCTAAGTCCCACGGTCGACACCAACTTTTTTAATAAGTGTTTTAAAATTATTTCAATGTTTAATCCATGCGTAAACATGACGTTTATTAACGTTTTTGACATTAAAAAAAATTACAAAAATTTATTTTTCAAAAAAAATGGAAAAAACCGATTCGTCGGAGCGAGGTGTCCAGCCCGTGCGGTAATTCCAGCAGGCGAATCGGACTTCCCGAAATTTTTCTAAGTCCCACGGTCGACACGAACTTTTTTAATAAGCGTTTTAAAATTATTTCAATGTTTAATCCATGCGTAAACATGATGTTTATTAACGTTTTCAACGTTAAAAAAAATTACAAAAATTTATTTTTCAAAAAAAATGGAAAAAACCGATTCGTCGGAGCGAGGTGTCCTGCCCGTGCGGTAATTCCAGCAGGCGAATCGGACTTCCCGAAATTTTTCTAAGTCCCACGGTCGACACCAACTTTTTTAATAAGTGTTTTAAAATTATTTCAATGTTTAATCCATGCGTAAACATGACGTTTATTAACGTTTTTGACATTAAAAAAAATTACAAAAATTTATTTTTCAAAAAAAATGGAAAAAACCGATTCGTCGGAGCGAGGTGTCCAGCCCGTGCGGTAATGCCAGCAGGCGATCCGGGGTACTCGAAATTTTTCTAAGTCCCGACGGTCAAGAGTAAACTTTTTCATCGCATATTTCAAAATTTTTTCAATGTTTAATCTACGCATAAAAACGCAGTTTATCGCAGTTTTTAACGTTGAGAAAATTGACAAAAATTTTTTTTTCACTGAAAATGGAAAAAATGTATCGGTCGATGCGGGCTATCCAGGCCGTGCGGTAATTCCAGCAGGCGATCCGGGGTACTCGAAATTTTTCTAAGTCCCGACGGTCAAGAGTAAACTTTTTCATCACATATTTCAAAATTTTTTTAATGTTTAATCCACGCATAAAAACGCAGTTTATTAACGTTTTTAACGTTGAGAAAATTGACAAAAATTTTTTTTTCACTGAAAATGGAAAAAATGTATCGGTCGATGCGGGCTGTCCAGGCCGTGCGGTAATTCCAGCAGGCGATCCGAGGTACTCGAAATTTTTCTAAGTCCGAACGGTCAAGAGTAAACTTTTTCATCACATATTTCAAAATTTTTTTAATGTTTAATCCACGCATAAAAACGCAGTTTATTAACGTTTTTAACGTTGAGAAAATTGACAAAAATTTTTTTTTCACTGAAAATGGAAAAAATGTATCGGTCGATGCGAGCTGTCCAGGCCGTGCGGTAATTCCAGCCGGCGATCCGAGGTACTCGAAATTTTTCTAAGTCCGAACGGTCAAGAGTAAACTTTTTCATCACATATTTCAAAATTTTTTCAATGTTTAATCCACTCATAAAAACGCAGTTTATTAACGTTTTTAACGTTGAGAAAATTGACAAAAATTTTTTTTTCACTGAAAATGGAAAAAATGTATCGGTCGATGCGGGCTGTCCAGGCCGTGCGGTAATTCCAGCAGGCGATCCGGGGTACTCGAAATTTTTCTAAGTCCGAACGGTCAAGAATAAACTTTTTTATTACATGTTTTAAAAATTTTTCAATGCTTAATCCGTGCATAAGAGTGCAGTTTATTAACGTTTTTAAGGTTGAAAAAATTGACAAAAATTTTTTTTTCTCTGAAAATGAAAAAAATGTATCGGTCGAAGCGGGCTGTCCAGGCCGCGCGGTAATGCCAGCAGGTCGAACGGGGCGACC
>NW_027475209.1:120000-125000 GCF_051020985.1 Nomia melanderi
AGATGGAGTTTACCACCCACTTAGGGCTGCACTCTCAAGCAACCCGACTCTAAGGAAAGGTCCTCCCGAAACGCGTACCGGTCGCTACGGGCCTGGCACCCTCTACGGGTAAATGGCCCCATTCAAGATGGACTTGGACGCGGTTCGACGTCACGGGATAAATGGACCCTCCTGAACACTACATTTCCCTACGGCGGAACCGCGGGATTCAGTGCTGGGCTAATTCCTGTTCGCTCGCAGCTACTAAGGAAATCCTTGTTAGTTTCTTTTCCTCCGCTTAGTAATATGCTTAAATTCAGCGGGTAATCTCGCCTACTCTGAGGTCGTCGTGAACGTGAATTGTATGAAAATTCAATCGAATTTCATAAAAATCGCTCAAAGGCAAAAAAAACAAAGTCTAGAGGAGAGTGCGTTCGAACACAACAATATTCATATTATAACGTATATAAATGATAAATATACCGCGACACGCGCGACTCCGTATCGTCGCGAAAAATCGTTCGCGAACGCGTCTTATGCGCCTCACCAGTGGTCTCTGCTGCGTCGCGTGTCTATATTCTCTTTTTACACTCTTCTCCTTCTTCTATCACATTTTACTCGATCGCGAAAAAGACTCTCGCTAGACGATCTCGCGCTCCGGTTAACTTTAACGCCCGTCCGAGAAGAATTTTCGGGGACTGGACGACCGAAGCGGATCTCGCGCGGTCTCGCGATCGACAGTGAAGAGAAGTGCAGAAGAGGAAAAGAAGACACGACAAACACACACCATGGGGCGACCGACGCGTTCGTTTCAACGCTTTCGCACAAAGTCGGCGGCGGTTATATATTTATATCATTATATTCCGGCGGACGGGACGCGACGTTCGAAAGCCTCGCCAAAGAGGAGCTCCTGCCTCTTCCTCTCTCTTTTCTACGAGAAAAGATAAACGTATTTTACGGGGATACGGAAACGTTACCACGTGGTGTCACACACGATCGTCCGTCTCTTCTCTATAGCAGAAACCGATAAAAATACACCTCCCGAAAGAGAGTATATGGTGATTCTTTTTATATATATATATATTTCGAAATACAACTGAACGTGGCGGAAGCGCACGGTGGTGGTCCAGCGAGGACACGCGACGACGGGGAATAAGAACTATTCGACCCGTTACGAATACGCATGCTCGTCCCGCACGATTTTAACACACACCGTGTTTTTCTCCAGTCGTCAAAGCGTTCGTGCGTCGAATTCGAAAAATAAAAAAAAAAGAAAAACACCTTTTCTCTCTCTCGGGGTAAAAGAGTCGATGTGTATTGTGTATAAAGGTTCTGCGAGAAGTCTCGTTTTGACGTGTGTTCCGCCGATAACGACGATCCTCCGAAACGGGGATACAGAAACGTTACACCTCACAACACGATCTCCGTCTCTTCTCTATAGCAGAAACCGATAAAAATACACCTCCCGAAAGAGAGTATATGGTGATTCTTTTTATATATATATATTTCGAAATTCAACTGAACGTGGCGGAAGCGCACGGTGGTGGTCCAGCGAGGACACGCGACGACGGGGAATAAGAACTATTCGACCCGTTACGAATACGCATGCTCGTCCCGCACGATTTTAACACACACCGTGTTTTTCTCCAGTCGTCAAAGCGTTCGTGCGTCGAATTCGAAAAATAAAAAAAAGAAATACACCTTTTCTCTCTCTCTCGGGGTAAAAAGAGTCGATGTGTATTGTGTATAAAGGTTCTGCTGCGAGAAGTCTCGTTTTGCCGTGTGTTTCGGTAACGACGATCCTCCGAAACGTACATCTCATTCGTAAGAGAGGAAGAAAACAATCTCCCTGGGGCCAGTCGGTAATATACCGACATACGACGTGTCGTGCACATCCGTCTCACGCACGGTATACAAAATATGAATAAAACGTGTGTAGTCTCTCTCTCTCTCGACTTCTTAATATTTTCTTTCACCTCTGACGCATCATTTCAGGTGACGTCGGGAGCGCGGGAAAAAAAATTTTTCTAAACACACGAAACCGTTCATCTCACGAACAGCCGAAAAAGTTGTCGCTCAGATCCATATCGCAGTGGAGCGGTATCCGCGGGCGGTCGTAATTGAACGACGCACGACGCCGCGAACACTCACGCGAGTCCATACAAACGATTCCGATCGTTTTGCAACAACTAGAACGTACACTGTCCGTGAAATTCACAGAATTTTCGCGTGTCCGCGACAAACGCCGACGAGACACCCATCGTTCGCTCGTACGTAGCATCCTTCTCTTAACCCGACTCAGAAACGTTCTTTGCGCCCTTCGGTAAAAAAACGTTCGATCCGAAGAGGTGAACGACGGCGGGGATTTGACAGAGCTACGCAAGCAGTGTATGGTACGTAAACGACCCTCAGCCAGGCGTGGTCCAGGAATTGTATCCGTGGACCGCAATGTGCGTTCGAAATGTCGATGTTCATGTGTCCTGCAGTTCACACGTTGACGCGCAATTAGCTGCGTTCTTCATCGACCCACGAGCCAAGTGATCCACCGTTCAGGGTAATCGTATAAATTTTATATTTCACATATATAATTTTATTCTCATTTGTTCGACCTAATATCTCTCTTCTTTCAAAGAGAAGATAAAAGTTGATACCTGAATCTCCGACCAGCGCGCGAAGGAGATTCAGGCGTCGCCTTGGAGACGACACCGAAGCCTTTCGAGACGAAAAACGTTCAAGTAATATGTATATATTTCTCGACGTTCCGGGCGTATAGTGCATTCAAAAACCCGCGAAAGACGCAGAAGACTCGCACGCGTGGAAACGACGGGGATATATTTTGTATCCTACCCGATACTGAATCCATCGCGTGCAGTCGACCCTCGCGTTCTTCCGATCAGACGCATCTATTGTTGCGCGCATGTTTTCGCGTCGCATCGCGCGAAACGTTGCACGAATCGTACCGATCGATCGATTGAAAGCAAATAATGAAAAAAGACTTCACAGCTGGCTCTTTGCCGGTCATTCGTCCCATGTTATCTCTTGCCGCGAAATTGGCGCGCAAGAGTTGGGTGTCAGACGCGCGGCTTTAAAACGAGCTTCACGGCCGGTCCCTTCGTTACCGCTTTCGTTCTTTCTCTCGGAACGACCATGAACGAACACGACGAGCGACGCTACGGCATACACACGTCCACGGATTCGATTAAAAAAACAGACTTCACAGCTGGCTCTTTGCCGGTCATTCGTCCCATATTATCTCTTGCCGCGAAATTGGCGCGCAAGAGTTGGGTGTCAGACGCACGGCTTTAAAACGAGCTTCACGGCCGGTCCTCTCAATTCCGTGTACGGTACACGCAAGATGCGGGTTCCACTTCCAGACTACCCGGTCCCTTCTCTCTACGAGAATCGATAGTAGAAGAACGGCTCGAAAACGCGTCTCAGAGACTAGGGGAAAAGAAGCGGTATGCGAGCGAAACGAAAACGCATTATGGAAACGTCGCGAAACAATGTTCGACGGTTGCTCGGTTCCAATCGTGCGGCCGTTTCAATTTCTCGTGCGCTTCACCGTCCCTCCGTAACTCTGGCCGATCGCGTATACCGAAGAGCCGACACGCGCAAAAACCACAGGCATTGTATACTGTATATATATATGTTACAGTCACAGCCTTCGCGCGTTTTACTCTCCGACGCGGGGTTTCCACGACGAAAGAGAGACAGTTTCGTGGCGGGTGACTCGGCCGAATCGCTACGACGGGTATTTCTATTATAGAACGAATCATCGCCACCCTTTACCAGTGCCCGACGAAGGAATCACAAGGTCATCTGGAGTTTACAATGCCAGCGACGGTAATTCCAACGAAGACCCGATAAGTCAACTCATCGTTCTATTTCTCCCCGTACAGAAAAGCGAATCGACGCTAACGCACCTCGCGCAAGCACGAACGTTCTCTTCGCGTGGATCATCCCATCGTCGAAAGATGTAAAGACGCATTGGAGATCGTGGTCTCTGGCGGGCTCATTGCACGCCCCACTGCATATCTTTCCTCGAATCGAGAATGATTCGTCCACTAAGGCTGCGAAACTACGCGTCGAGGAAACTAGGGGAAAGAAGCGGGATGCGAGCGAAACGACAATACATTATGGAAACGTCGCGAAACAATGTTCGGCGGTTGCTCGTTTCCTCCTGCGGACGTTTCATTGCTCGGGCGCTTCACGTCCCTCCGTAACCTTCGCGCGATCGCGTGCCCCGGAGAGCCGGCAACCGGTGAACCACAGGCGTATAAACTATAGTCTTCTATAGCAAGCCTTCGGCGGTTACTCTCCGACGCGGGGATTCCACGACGAGAGAGAATTTCGTGGCGGGTGACATCGGTCGAAACGCTACGACGGGTATTTCTATTATAGAACGAATCATCGCCACCCTTTACCAGTGCCCGACGAAGGAATCACAAGGTCATCTGGAGTTTACAATGCCAGCGACGGTAATTCCAACGAAGACCCGATAAGTCAGCTCATCGTTCTATTTCTCCCCGTACAGAAAAGCGAATCGACGCTATCGCACCTCGCGCGAGCACGTAACAACTCTTCGCGTGGATCGTCCCATCGTCGAGAGACGTAAGACGCACGGAAATCGTGGTTCATCGCGTCTTTTCCTACTCTCTTGAATCGCAATTTCGTATAGAGCCTACACACGCGAACCACCGGCATATACTATTTCTTCTCTCATAGTAAGCCTTCGCGCGTTTTACTCTCCGACGCGGGGATTCCACGACGAGAGAGTGTTTCGTGGCGGGTGTCTCGGCCGAATCGCTACGACGGGTATTTCTATTATAGAACGAATCATCGCCACCCTTTACCAGTGCCCGACGAAGGAATCACAAGGTCATCTGGAGTTTACAATGCCAGCGACGGTAATTCCAACGAAGACCCGATAAGTCAACTCATCGTTCTATTTCTCCCCGTACAGAAAAGCGAATCGACGCTATCGCACCTCGCGCGAGCACGAAACAACTCTTCGCGTGGAT
>NW_027475209.1:127500-132500 GCF_051020985.1 Nomia melanderi
TCCTCTCTCTTCTCTCTACTCTCTTCTCTCTTCTCTCTTCTCTTTCGAGTTGGTAAATTTCGCTCCACTATTAGATTACCAACTCCGCACGAATTACCACATGGGTATATCCGCGCATATACATCAGGAGGACCTCCAAAAATTTCAAACTCTCCCGTGTATCTCTCCGAGATCTTTTTAGAAGAAAAAGAATCTCGGATGTCACATCGACTTTCAGGTTTGTAAGCACGTATGCTCGAGCGCTCTCCATCGTGTAAGCACGGACATAACGCACGAAGTCCGAAGACCGCGTACGTTAACATGCTGGACATATCGAGAAAGCGCGAACCATGCTAGGCGTACCCATGTCGAGGCCCTCGCGTTAAAGATCATACTCTTCTTTTCGTTCTCTCTTCTTTGCCCAGAAATAATATATATTTCTTATAATATATACCTCTTAGTTTATGTATTTCTCTCTTAGGACACCTCAATTTTATATGTATATATTATATTTCATTCGAACAATTTTTGTTCGTCGCCCCTTTTTGTGTGTAGTATTTCGTTTGGTCTTTGCCATTAAATTTTTGTATACGAAAAATATATTTTCGCTCGGATAGAAAACCCCTTTTGGGTTTCTGAGAGTTGATGTGAGAGTCGTACAAGTATAACGAATATACGTTGTATCCAACCCAACATTCTGGGCTTACCACATAAGGGCCATTCGGTCTGAGACACCGACCCGTGGTCATGCTGTGTAGAGAAAAATTCGCAACGGAACGCGGTACAGAACAGTCGAGGAATGGACCTCGAGGAGCTGAACGACTGCTTCTCGACCGAGATCGTAGAATAGCCGCTCGCCCGCCGCTGCGCCGACCGGTCCGCTCGAACCGACGTGCTCTCTTATAGTAACCAAACGGGCGGCCGCGACGACCGCGGCGCCGGCCGCTCAGCACGGGCGCTTATGGTGGTAAACTGCCGCGCGTACAGACCAACCGGCCGGGCTGCTGGTACTTAGCCGCTGAAACTATGGTCGATTCGAACATATATTAACATACGATTTTTATTCGATAAATCGTTATTGTACATATTAAACGTTAGTTTCCACCGAAAGAAAAATTTTTTAGAATTTTTTTTTTCCAAAAATTGCAAGAGTAAACTTTTTTAATATTCGATTTAAAAATTTTTAAATGCTTAATCCTTACATTAAACTACTGGGAGAACTCAGAAATCATAATGAAAAAAATTACAAAAATTTATTTTTCTCAGAAACTCCGAAAAACAGAGTGGTCGAATCCGTGCAAGCCGGAATTTTTCTAAGTCCCCACGGTCAAGAGTAAACTTTTTTAATAAGCGTTTTAAAATTATTTCAATGTTTAATCCATGCGTAAACATGAAGTTTATTAACGTTTTTAACATTAAAAAAAATTACAAAAATTTATTTTTCAAAAAAAATGGAAAAAACCGATTCGTCGGAGCGAGGTGTCCTGCCCGTGCGGTAATTCCAGCAGGCGAATCGGACTTCCCGAAATTTTTCTAAGTCCCACGGTCGACACCAACTTTTTTAATAAGCGTTTTAAAATTATTTCAATGTTTAATCCATGCGTAAACATGAAGTTTATTAACGTTTTTAACATTAAAAAAAATTACAAAAATTTATTTTTCGGAAAAAAAGGAAAAAACCGATTCGGCGGAGCGAGGTGTCCAGCCCGTGCGGTAATTCCAGCAGGCGAATCGGACTTCCCGAAATTTTTCTAAGTCCCACGGTCGACACCAACTTTTTTAATAAGCGTTTTAAAATTATTTCAATGTTTAATCCATGCGTAAACATGAAGTTTATTAACGTTTTTAACATTAAAAAAAATTACAAAAATTTATTTTTCGGAAAAAATGGAAAAAACCGATTCGTCGGAGCGAGGTGTCCTGCCCGTGCGGTAATTCCAGCAGGCGAATCGGACTTCCCGAAATTTTTCTAAGTCCCACGGTCGACACCAACTTTTTTAATAAGCGTTTTAAAATTATTTCAATGTTTAATCCATGCGTAAACATGAAGTTTATTAACGTTTTTAACATTAAAAAAAATTACAAAAATTTATTTTTCGGAAAAAAAGGAAAAAACCGATTCGGCGGAGCGAGGTGTCCAGCCCGTGCGGTAATTCCAGCAGGCGAATCGGACTTCCCGAAATTTTTCTAAGTCCCACGGTCGACACCAACTTTTTTAATAAGTGTTTTAAAATTATTTCAATGTTTAATCCATGCGTAAACATGAAGTTTATTAACGTTTTTAACATTAAAAAAAATTACAAAAATTTATTTTTCGGAAAAAATGGAAAAAACCGATTCGTCGGAGCGAGGTGTCCTGCCCGTGCGGTAATTCCAGCAGGCGAATCGGACTTCCCGAAATTTTTCTAAGTCCCACGGTCGACACCAACTTTTTTAATAAGCGTTTTAAAATTATTTCAATGTTTAATCCATGCGTAAACATGAAGTTTATTAACGTTTTTAACATTAAAAAAAATTACAAAAATTTATTTTTCGGAAAAAAAGGAAAAAACCGATTCGGCGGAGCGAGGTGTCCAGCCCGTGCGGTAATTCCAGCAGGCGAATCGGACTTCCCGAAATTTTTCTAAGTCCCACGGTCGACACCAACTTTTTTAATAAGTGTTTTAAAATTATTTCAATGTTTAATCCATGCGTAAACATGAAGTTTATTAACGTTTTTAACATTAAAAAAAATTACAAAAATTTATTTTTCGGAAAAAATGGAAAAAACCGATTCGTCGGAGCGAGGTGTCCTGCCCGTGCGGTAATTCCAGCAGGCGAATCGGACTTCCCGAAATTTTTCTAAGTCCCACGGTCGACACCAACTTTTTTAATAAGTGTTTTAAAATTATTTCAATGTTTAATCCATGCGTAAACATGACGTTTATTAACGTTTTCAACGTTAAAAAAAATTACAAAAATTTATTTTTCAAGAAAAATGGAAAATACCGATTCGGCGGAGCGAGGTGTCCAGCCCGTGCGGTAATTCCAGCAGGCGAATCGGACTTCCCGAAATTTTTCTAAGTCCCACGGTCGACACGAACTTTTTTAATAAGCGTTTTAAAATTATTTCAATGTTTAATCCATGCGTAAACATGATGTTTATTAACGTTTTCAACGTTAAAAAAAATTACAAAAATTTATTTTTCAAAAAAAATGGAAAAAACCGATTCGTCGGAGCGAGGTGTCCTGCCCGTGCGGTAATTCCAGCAGGCGAATCGGACTTCCCGAAATTTTTCTAAGTCCCACGGTCGACACCAACTTTTTTAATAAGTGTTTTAAAATTATTTCAATGTTTAATCCATGCGTAAACATGACGTTTATTAACGTTTTTGACATTAAAAAAAATTACAAAAATTTATTTTTCAAAAAAAATGGAAAAAACCGATTCGTCGGAGCGAGGTGTCCAGCCCGTGCGGTAATGCCAGCAGGCGATCCGGGGTACTCGAAATTTTTCTAAGTCCCGACGGTCAAGAGTAAACTTTTTCATCGCATATTTCAAAATTTTTTCAATGTTTAATCTACGCATAAAAACGCAGTTTATCGCAGTTTTTAACGTTGAGAAAATTGACAAAAATTTTTTTTTCACTGAAAATGGAAAAAATGTATCGGTCGATGCGGGCTATCCAGGCCGTGCGGTAATTCCAGCAGGCGATCCGGGGTACTCGAAATTTTTCTAAGTCCCGACGGTCAAGAGTAAACTTTTTCATCACATATTTCAAAATTTTTTTAATGTTTAATCCACGCATAAAAACGCAGTTTATTAACGTTTTTAACGTTGAGAAAATTGACAAAAATTTTTTTTTCACTGAAAATGGAAAAAATGTATCGGTCGATGCGGGCTGTCCAGGCCGTGCGGTAATTCCAGCAGGCGATCCGAGGTACTCGAAATTTTTCTAAGTCCGAACGGTCAAGAGTAAACTTTTTCATCACATATTTCAAAATTTTTTTAATGTTTAATCCACGCATAAAAACGCAGTTTATTAACGTTTTTAACGTTGAGAAAATTGACAAAAATTTTTTTTTCACTGAAAATGGAAAAAATGTATCGGTCGATGCGAGCTGTCCAGGCCGTGCGGTAATTCCAGCCGGCGATCCGAGGTACTCGAAATTTTTCTAAGTCCGAACGGTCAAGAGTAAACTTTTTCATCACATATTTCAAAATTTTTTCAATGTTTAATCCACTCATAAAAACGCAGTTTATTAACGTTTTTAACGTTGAGAAAATTGACAAAAATTTTTTTTTCACTGAAAATGGAAAAAATGTATCGGTCGATGCGGGCTGTCCAGGCCGTGCGGTAATTCCAGCAGGCGATCCGGGGTACTCGAAATTTTTCTAAGTCCGAACGGTCAAGAATAAACTTTTTTATTACATGTTTTAAAAATTTTTCAATGCTTAATCCGTGCATAAGAGTGCAGTTTATTAACGTTTTTAAGGTTGAAAAAATTGACAAAAATTTTTTTTTCTCTGAAAATGAAAAAAATGTATCGGTCGAAGCGGGCTGTCCAGGCCGCGCGGTAATGCCAGCAGGTCGAACGGGGCGACCCGAAATTTTTCTAAGTCCCTGCGGTCAAGAATAAACTTTTTTATTATGCGTTTTAAAATTTTTTCGGCGCTTAATCCATGGATAAAAAGGCAGCCCGAACACGTTTTTAACGTTGAAAAAATTGACCAAAATTTTTTTTTCACAAAAACTGCGAAAAACAGATCGACCGAATCTACTTTTCTCCGTCTCGCGGTAAGTCCAACCGGCCAAACCGGCTGACTCGAAATTTTTCCAAGTCCCAACGGTCAGGAATAAAATTTTTCAAAATTCGGTTTAAAAATTTTCCAACGCTTAAGTCGTGTACGAATAACGATGAAAAAATGTACAAAAATTTTTTTTATCTCGTTATTTTTCAAAGTTCCAGCGGCGTATTGCTTTTCAACTGAGCGAAAAAAAACGGAGAAACGAACGAAAGAGGAGAAAAATTTTTTCCTC
>NW_027475209.1:137500-142500 GCF_051020985.1 Nomia melanderi
TATAACGTATATAAATGATAAATATACCGCGACACGCGCGACTCCGTATCGTCGCGAAAAATCGTTCGCGAACGCGTCTTATGCGCCTCACCAGTGGTCTCTGCTGCGTCGCGTGTCTATATTCTCTTTTTACACTCTTCTCCTTCTTCTATCACATTTTACTCGATCGCGAAAAAGACTCTCGCTAGACGATCTCGCGCTCCGGTTAACTTTAACGCCCGTCCGAGAAGAATTTTCGGGGACTGGACGACCGAAGCGGATCTCGCGCGGTCTCGCGATCGACAGTGAAGAGAAGTGCAGAAGAGGAAAAGAAGACACGACAAACACACACCATGGGGCGACCGACGCGTTCGTTTCAACGCTTTCGCACAAAGTCGGCGGCGGTTATATATTTATATCATTATATTCCGGCGGACGGGACGCGACGTTCGAAAGCCTCGCCAAAGAGGAGCTCCTGCCTCTTCCTCTCTCTTTTCTACGAGAAAAGATAAACGTATTTTACGGGGATACGGAAACGTTACCACGTGGTGTCACACACGATCGTCCGTCTCTTCTCTATAGCAGAAACCGATAAAAATACACCTCCCGAAAGAGAGTATATGGTGATTCTTTTTATATATATATATATTTCGAAATACAACTGAACGTGGCGGAAGCGCACGGTGGTGGTCCAGCGAGGACACGCGACGACGGGGAATAAGAACTATTCGACCCGTTACGAATACGCATGCTCGTCCCGCACGATTTTAACACACACCGTGTTTTTCTCCAGTCGTCAAAGCGTTCGTGCGTCGAATTCGAAAAATAAAAAAAAAAGAAAAACACCTTTTCTCTCTCTCGGGGTAAAAGAGTCGATGTGTATTGTGTATAAAGGTTCTGCGAGAAGTCTCGTTTTGACGTGTGTTCCGCCGATAACGACGATCCTCCGAAACGGGGATACAGAAACGTTACACCTCACAACACGATCTCCGTCTCTTCTCTATAGCAGAAACCGATAAAAATACACCTCCCGAAAGAGAGTATATGGTGATTCTTTTTATATATATATATTTCGAAATTCAACTGAACGTGGCGGAAGCGCACGGTGGTGGTCCAGCGAGGACACGCGACGACGGGGAATAAGAACTATTCGACCCGTTACGAATACGCATGCTCGTCCCGCACGATTTTAACACACACCGTGTTTTTCTCCAGTCGTCAAAGCGTTCGTGCGTCGAATTCGAAAAATAAAAAAAAGAAATACACCTTTTCTCTCTCTCTCGGGGTAAAAAGAGTCGATGTGTATTGTGTATAAAGGTTCTGCTGCGAGAAGTCTCGTTTTGCCGTGTGTTTCGGTAACGACGATCCTCCGAAACGTACATCTCATTCGTAAGAGAGGAAGAAAACAATCTCCCTGGGGCCAGTCGGTAATATACCGACATACGACGTGTCGTGCACATCCGTCTCACGCACGGTATACAAAATATGAATAAAACGTGTGTAGTCTCTCTCTCTCTCGACTTCTTAATATTTTCTTTCACCTCTGACGCATCATTTCAGGTGACGTCGGGAGCGCGGGAAAAAAAATTTTTCTAAACACACGAAACCGTTCATCTCACGAACAGCCGAAAAAGTTGTCGCTCAGATCCATATCGCAGTGGAGCGGTATCCGCGGGCGGTCGTAATTGAACGACGCACGACGCCGCGAACACTCACGCGAGTCCATACAAACGATTCCGATCGTTTTGCAACAACTAGAACGTACACTGTCCGTGAAATTCACAGAATTTTCGCGTGTCCGCGACAAACGCCGACGAGACACCCATCGTTCGCTCGTACGTAGCATCCTTCTCTTAACCCGACTCAGAAACGTTCTTTGCGCCCTTCGGTAAAAAAACGTTCGATCCGAAGAGGTGAACGACGGCGGGGATTTGACAGAGCTACGCAAGCAGTGTATGGTACGTAAACGACCCTCAGCCAGGCGTGGTCCAGGAATTGTATCCGTGGACCGCAATGTGCGTTCGAAATGTCGATGTTCATGTGTCCTGCAGTTCACACGTTGACGCGCAATTAGCTGCGTTCTTCATCGACCCACGAGCCAAGTGATCCACCGTTCAGGGTAATCGTATAAATTTTATATTTCACATATATAATTTTATTCTCATTTGTTCGACCTAATATCTCTCTTCTTTCAAAGAGAAGATAAAAGTTGATACCTGAATCTCCGACCAGCGCGCGAAGGAGATTCAGGCGTCGCCTTGGAGACGACACCGAAGCCTTTCGAGACGAAAAACGTTCAAGTAATATGTATATATTTCTCGACGTTCCGGGCGTATAGTGCATTCAAAAACCCGCGAAAGACGCAGAAGACTCGCACGCGTGGAAACGACGGGGATATATTTTGTATCCTACCCGATACTGAATCCATCGCGTGCAGTCGACCCTCGCGTTCTTCCGATCAGACGCATCTATTGTTGCGCGCATGTTTTCGCGTCGCATCGCGCGAAACGTTGCACGAATCGTACCGATCGATCGATTGAAAGCAAATAATGAAAAAAGACTTCACAGCTGGCTCTTTGCCGGTCATTCGTCCCATGTTATCTCTTGCCGCGAAATTGGCGCGCAAGAGTTGGGTGTCAGACGCGCGGCTTTAAAACGAGCTTCACGGCCGGTCCCTTCGTTACCGCTTTCGTTCTTTCTCTCGGAACGACCATGAACGAACACGACGAGCGACGCTACGGCATACACACGTCCACGGATTCGATTAAAAAAACAGACTTCACAGCTGGCTCTTTGCCGGTCATTCGTCCCATATTATCTCTTGCCGCGAAATTGGCGCGCAAGAGTTGGGTGTCAGACGCACGGCTTTAAAACGAGCTTCACGGCCGGTCCTCTCAATTCCGTGTACGGTACACGCAAGATGCGGGTTCCACTTCCAGACTACCCGGTCCCTTCTCTCTACGAGAATCGATAGTAGAAGAACGGCTCGAAAACGCGTCTCAGAGACTAGGGGAAAAGAAGCGGTATGCGAGCGAAACGAAAACGCATTATGGAAACGTCGCGAAACAATGTTCGACGGTTGCTCGGTTCCAATCGTGCGGCCGTTTCAATTTCTCGTGCGCTTCACCGTCCCTCCGTAACTCTGGCCGATCGCGTATACCGAAGAGCCGACACGCGCAAAAACCACAGGCATTGTATACTGTATATATATATGTTACAGTCACAGCCTTCGCGCGTTTTACTCTCCGACGCGGGGTTTCCACGACGAAAGAGAGACAGTTTCGTGGCGGGTGACTCGGCCGAATCGCTACGACGGGTATTTCTATTATAGAACGAATCATCGCCACCCTTTACCAGTGCCCGACGAAGGAATCACAAGGTCATCTGGAGTTTACAATGCCAGCGACGGTAATTCCAACGAAGACCCGATAAGTCAACTCATCGTTCTATTTCTCCCCGTACAGAAAAGCGAATCGACGCTAACGCACCTCGCGCAAGCACGAACGTTCTCTTCGCGTGGATCATCCCATCGTCGAAAGATGTAAAGACGCATTGGAGATCGTGGTCTCTGGCGGGCTCATTGCACGCCCCACTGCATATCTTTCCTCGAATCGAGAATGATTCGTCCACTAAGGCTGCGAAACTACGCGTCGAGGAAACTAGGGGAAAGAAGCGGGATGCGAGCGAAACGACAATACATTATGGAAACGTCGCGAAACAATGTTCGGCGGTTGCTCGTTTCCTCCTGCGGACGTTTCATTGCTCGGGCGCTTCACGTCCCTCCGTAACCTTCGCGCGATCGCGTGCCCCGGAGAGCCGGCAACCGGTGAACCACAGGCGTATAAACTATAGTCTTCTATAGCAAGCCTTCGGCGGTTACTCTCCGACGCGGGGATTCCACGACGAGAGAGAATTTCGTGGCGGGTGACATCGGTCGAAACGCTACGACGGGTATTTCTATTATAGAACGAATCATCGCCACCCTTTACCAGTGCCCGACGAAGGAATCACAAGGTCATCTGGAGTTTACAATGCCAGCGACGGTAATTCCAACGAAGACCCGATAAGTCAGCTCATCGTTCTATTTCTCCCCGTACAGAAAAGCGAATCGACGCTATCGCACCTCGCGCGAGCACGTAACAACTCTTCGCGTGGATCGTCCCATCGTCGAGAGACGTAAGACGCACGGAAATCGTGGTTCATCGCGTCTTTTCCTACTCTCTTGAATCGCAATTTCGTATAGAGCCTACACACGCGAACCACCGGCATATACTATTTCTTCTCTCATAGTAAGCCTTCGCGCGTTTTACTCTCCGACGCGGGGATTCCACGACGAGAGAGTGTTTCGTGGCGGGTGTCTCGGCCGAATCGCTACGACGGGTATTTCTATTATAGAACGAATCATCGCCACCCTTTACCAGTGCCCGACGAAGGAATCACAAGGTCATCTGGAGTTTACAATGCCAGCGACGGTAATTCCAACGAAGACCCGATAAGTCAACTCATCGTTCTATTTCTCCCCGTACAGAAAAGCGAATCGACGCTATCGCACCTCGCGCGAGCACGAAACAACTCTTCGCGTGGATCGTCCCATCGTCGAAAGATGTAAGACGCACGGAAATCGTGGTTCGGCGGGCTCTATGCGCCTTGTTCAAAGTAAAAAAAAAAAATTTCGACGGACGGGAGAAGTGTATTTCTCCGCGCGTAAGCCGTTCGAAATTTCCGACGGACGGGAGATGAACTCTCCGCGCGTAAGCCGTCTAGTCATACAGCAGAGCAGGTATCGAGATACCTCTCTGTGCATGATCGTTCAAGTATTTTTCACGAGGAAGCGTTGTTGCACGTTTATCGCTCCTTCCTCCTCTGTATATATAATATTATTTCTCTTGTGTATCGAGTGTGTGCAGAAATTGAACTCGTACACTTATATATATATATGTATGTATCTTTCGCTCCTTTTTATATTATCTTTCGCTCCACTCTTTATATTTCTCATGTTTCCTTCTTTCGGTCAGTTCTTG
>NW_027475209.1:145000-147500 GCF_051020985.1 Nomia melanderi
CTTAGTTTATGTATTTCTCTCTTAGGACACCTCAATTTTATATGTATATATTATATTTCATTCGAACAATTTTTGTTCGTCGCCCCTTTTTGTGTGTAGTATTTCGTTTGGTCTTTGCCATTAAATTTTTGTATACGAAAAATATATTTTCGCTCGGATAGAAAACCCCTTTTGGGTTTCTGAGAGTTGATGTGAGAGTCGTACAAGTATAACGAATATACGTTGTATCCAACCCAACATTCTGGGCTTACCACATAAGGGCCATTCGGTCTGAGACACCGACCCGTGGTCATGCTGTGTAGAGAAAAATTCGCAACGGAACGCGGTACAGAACAGTCGAGGAATGGACCTCGAGGAGCTGAACGACTGCTTCTCGACCGAGATCGTAGAATAGCCGCTCGCCCGCCGCTGCGCCGACCGGTCCGCTCGAACCGACGTGCTCTCTTATAGTAACCAAACGGGCGGCCGCGACGACCGCGGCGCCGGCCGCTCAGCACGGGCGCTTATGGTGGTAAACTGCCGCGCGTACAGACCAACCGGCCGGGCTGCTGGTACTTAGCCGCTGAAACTATGGTCGATTCGAACATATATTAACATACGATTTTTATTCGATAAATCGTTATTGTACATATTAAACGTTAGTTTCCACCGAAAGAAAAATTTTTTAGAATTTTTTTTTTCCAAAAATTGCAAGAGTAAACTTTTTTAATATTCGATTTAAAAATTTTTAAATGCTTAATCCTTACATTAAACTACTGGGAGAACTCAGAAATCATAATGAAAAAAATTACAAAAATTTATTTTTCTCAGAAACTCCGAAAAACAGAGTGGTCGAATCCGTGCAAGCCGGAATTTTTCTAAGTCCCCACGGTCAAGAGTAAACTTTTTTAATAAGCGTTTTAAAATTATTTCAATGTTTAATCCATGCGTAAACATGAAGTTTATTAACGTTTTTAACATTAAAAAAAATTACAAAAATTTATTTTTCAAAAAAAATGGAAAAAACCGATTCGTCGGAGCGAGGTGTCCTGCCCGTGCGGTAATTCCAGCAGGCGAATCGGACTTCCCGAAATTTTTCTAAGTCCCACGGTCGACACCAACTTTTTTAATAAGCGTTTTAAAATTATTTCAATGTTTAATCCATGCGTAAACATGAAGTTTATTAACGTTTTTAACATTAAAAAAAATTACAAAAATTTATTTTTCGGAAAAAAAGGAAAAAACCGATTCGGCGGAGCGAGGTGTCCAGCCCGTGCGGTAATTCCAGCAGGCGAATCGGACTTCCCGAAATTTTTCTAAGTCCCACGGTCGACACCAACTTTTTTAATAAGCGTTTTAAAATTATTTCAATGTTTAATCCATGCGTAAACATGAAGTTTATTAACGTTTTTAACATTAAAAAAAATTACAAAAATTTATTTTTCGGAAAAAATGGAAAAAACCGATTCGTCGGAGCGAGGTGTCCTGCCCGTGCGGTAATTCCAGCAGGCGAATCGGACTTCCCGAAATTTTTCTAAGTCCCACGGTCGACACCAACTTTTTTAATAAGCGTTTTAAAATTATTTCAATGTTTAATCCATGCGTAAACATGAAGTTTATTAACGTTTTCAACGTTAAAAAAAATTACAAAAATTTATTTTTCAAGAAAAATGGAAAATACCGATTCGGCGGAGCGAGGTGTCCAGCCCGTGCGGTAATTCCAGCAGGCGAATCGGACTTCCCGAAATTTTTCTAAGTCCCACGGTCGACACCAACTTTTTTAATAAGTGTTTTAAAATTATTTCAATGTTTAATCCATGCGTAAACATGACGTTTATTAACGTTTTTGACATTAAAAAAAATTACAAAAATTTATTTTTCAAAAAAAATGGAAAAAACCGATTCGTCGGAGCGAGGTGTCCAGCCCGTGCGGTAATTCCAGCAGGCGAATCGGACTTCCCGAAATTTTTCTAAGTCCCACGGTCGACACGAACTTTTTTAATAAGCGTTTTAAAATTATTTCAATGTTTAATCCATGCGTAAACATGATGTTTATTAACGTTTTCAACGTTAAAAAAAATTACAAAAATTTATTTTTCAAAAAAAATGGAAAAAACCGATTCGTCGGAGCGAGGTGTCCTGCCCGTGCGGTAATTCCAGCAGGCGAATCGGACTTCCCGAAATTTTTCTAAGTCCCACGGTCGACACCAACTTTTTTAATAAGTGTTTTAAAATTATTTCAATGTTTAATCCATGCGTAAACATGACGTTTATTAACGTTTTTGACATTAAAAAAAATTACAAAAATTTATTTTTCAAAAAAAATGGAAAAAACCGATTCGTCGGAGCGAGGTGTCCAGCCCGTGCGGTAATGCCAGCAGGCGATCCGGGGTACTCGAAATTTTTCTAAGTCCCGACGGTCAAGAGTAAACTTTTTCATCGCATATTTCAAAATTTTTTCAATGTTTAATCTACGCATAAAAACGCAGTTTATCGCAGTTTTTAACGTTGAGAAAATTGA
>NW_027475209.1:155000-162500 GCF_051020985.1 Nomia melanderi
GTGGTCCAGCGAGGACACGCGACGACGGGGAATAAGAACTATTCGACCCGTTACGAATACGCATGCTCGTCCCGCACGATTTTAACACACACCGTGTTTTTCTCCAGTCGTCAAAGCGTTCGTGCGTCGAATTCGAAAAATAAAAAAAAGAAATACACCTTTTCTCTCTCTCTCGGGGTAAAAAGAGTCGATGTGTATTGTGTATAAAGGTTCTGCTGCGAGAAGTCTCGTTTTGCCGTGTGTTTCGGTAACGACGATCCTCCGAAACGTACATCTCATTCGTAAGAGAGGAAGAAAACAATCTCCCTGGGGCCAGTCGGTAATATACCGACATACGACGTGTCGTGCACATCCGTCTCACGCACGGTATACAAAATATGAATAAAACGTGTGTAGTCTCTCTCTCTCTCGACTTCTTAATATTTTCTTTCACCTCTGACGCATCATTTCAGGTGACGTCGGGAGCGCGGGAAAAAAAATTTTTCTAAACACACGAAACCGTTCATCTCACGAACAGCCGAAAAAGTTGTCGCTCAGATCCATATCGCAGTGGAGCGGTATCCGCGGGCGGTCGTAATTGAACGACGCACGACGCCGCGAACACTCACGCGAGTCCATACAAACGATTCCGATCGTTTTGCAACAACTAGAACGTACACTGTCCGTGAAATTCACAGAATTTTCGCGTGTCCGCGACAAACGCCGACGAGACACCCATCGTTCGCTCGTACGTAGCATCCTTCTCTTAACCCGACTCAGAAACGTTCTTTGCGCCCTTCGGTAAAAAAACGTTCGATCCGAAGAGGTGAACGACGGCGGGGATTTGACAGAGCTACGCAAGCAGTGTATGGTACGTAAACGACCCTCAGCCAGGCGTGGTCCAGGAATTGTATCCGTGGACCGCAATGTGCGTTCGAAATGTCGATGTTCATGTGTCCTGCAGTTCACACGTTGACGCGCAATTAGCTGCGTTCTTCATCGACCCACGAGCCAAGTGATCCACCGTTCAGGGTAATCGTATAAATTTTATATTTCACATATATAATTTTATTCTCATTTGTTCGACCTAATATCTCTCTTCTTTCAAAGAGAAGATAAAAGTTGATACCTGAATCTCCGACCAGCGCGCGAAGGAGATTCAGGCGTCGCCTTGGAGACGACACCGAAGCCTTTCGAGACGAAAAACGTTCAAGTAATATGTATATATTTCTCGACGTTCCGGGCGTATAGTGCATTCAAAAACCCGCGAAAGACGCAGAAGACTCGCACGCGTGGAAACGACGGGGATATATTTTGTATCCTACCCGATACTGAATCCATCGCGTGCAGTCGACCCTCGCGTTCTTCCGATCAGACGCATCTATTGTTGCGCGCATGTTTTCGCGTCGCATCGCGCGAAACGTTGCACGAATCGTACCGATCGATCGATTGAAAGCAAATAATGAAAAAAGACTTCACAGCTGGCTCTTTGCCGGTCATTCGTCCCATGTTATCTCTTGCCGCGAAATTGGCGCGCAAGAGTTGGGTGTCAGACGCGCGGCTTTAAAACGAGCTTCACGGCCGGTCCCTTCGTTACCGCTTTCGTTCTTTCTCTCGGAACGACCATGAACGAACACGACGAGCGACGCTACGGCATACACACGTCCACGGATTCGATTAAAAAAACAGACTTCACAGCTGGCTCTTTGCCGGTCATTCGTCCCATATTATCTCTTGCCGCGAAATTGGCGCGCAAGAGTTGGGTGTCAGACGCACGGCTTTAAAACGAGCTTCACGGCCGGTCCTCTCAATTCCGTGTACGGTACACGCAAGATGCGGGTTCCACTTCCAGACTACCCGGTCCCTTCTCTCTACGAGAATCGATAGTAGAAGAACGGCTCGAAAACGCGTCTCAGAGACTAGGGGAAAAGAAGCGGTATGCGAGCGAAACGAAAACGCATTATGGAAACGTCGCGAAACAATGTTCGACGGTTGCTCGGTTCCAATCGTGCGGCCGTTTCAATTTCTCGTGCGCTTCACCGTCCCTCCGTAACTCTGGCCGATCGCGTATACCGAAGAGCCGACACGCGCAAAAACCACAGGCATTGTATACTGTATATATATATGTTACAGTCACAGCCTTCGCGCGTTTTACTCTCCGACGCGGGGTTTCCACGACGAAAGAGAGACAGTTTCGTGGCGGGTGACTCGGCCGAATCGCTACGACGGGTATTTCTATTATAGAACGAATCATCGCCACCCTTTACCAGTGCCCGACGAAGGAATCACAAGGTCATCTGGAGTTTACAATGCCAGCGACGGTAATTCCAACGAAGACCCGATAAGTCAACTCATCGTTCTATTTCTCCCCGTACAGAAAAGCGAATCGACGCTAACGCACCTCGCGCAAGCACGAACGTTCTCTTCGCGTGGATCATCCCATCGTCGAAAGATGTAAAGACGCATTGGAGATCGTGGTCTCTGGCGGGCTCATTGCACGCCCCACTGCATATCTTTCCTCGAATCGAGAATGATTCGTCCACTAAGGCTGCGAAACTACGCGTCGAGGAAACTAGGGGAAAGAAGCGGGATGCGAGCGAAACGACAATACATTATGGAAACGTCGCGAAACAATGTTCGGCGGTTGCTCGTTTCCTCCTGCGGACGTTTCATTGCTCGGGCGCTTCACGTCCCTCCGTAACCTTCGCGCGATCGCGTGCCCCGGAGAGCCGGCAACCGGTGAACCACAGGCGTATAAACTATAGTCTTCTATAGCAAGCCTTCGGCGGTTACTCTCCGACGCGGGGATTCCACGACGAGAGAGAATTTCGTGGCGGGTGACATCGGTCGAAACGCTACGACGGGTATTTCTATTATAGAACGAATCATCGCCACCCTTTACCAGTGCCCGACGAAGGAATCACAAGGTCATCTGGAGTTTACAATGCCAGCGACGGTAATTCCAACGAAGACCCGATAAGTCAACTCATCGTTCTATTTCTCCCCGTACAGACAAGCGAATCAACGCTATCGCACCTCACGCATGCACGAACGTTCTCTTCGCGTGAATCGTCCCATCGTCGAAAGATATAGCCGCTTGGAGATCGTGGCCCATCAAGTTCTTCCGTAACTCCTGCGCGATCGCGTACCCCGGAGAGCAGGCAACCGGTGAACCACAGGCGTATAAACTATAGTCTTCTATAGCAAGCCTTCGCGTTTACTCTACGACGCGGGGATTCCACGACGAGAGAGATTTTCGTGGCGGGTGACACGGCCGAATCGCTACGACGGGTATTTCTATTATAGAACGAATCATCGCCACCCTTTACCAGTGCCCGACGAAGGAATCACAAGGTCATCTGGAGTTTACAATGCCAGCGACGGTAATTCCAACGAAGACCCGATAAGTCAACTCATCGTTCTATTTCTCCCCGTACAGAAAAGCGAATCGGCGCTATCGCACCTCACGCAAGCAGGAATGATCTCTTCGCGTGGATCGTCCCATCGTCGAAAGATGTAAGACGTACAGAAATCGTGGTCCATCACGATTATTCGTAACTCTCCGAGTCGCGTATCTGAGAGTAGGACAAACGGAGAACCACAGGCATAAATAATACTATATGTTTCTTATATAGTTAGCCTTCGCGTTTTACTCTCCGACATGGGGATTCCACGACGAGAGAGAGTTTCGTGGCGGGTGTCTCGGCCGAATCGCTACGACGGGTATTTCTATTATAGAACGAATCATCGCCACCCTTTACCAGTGCCCGACGAAGGAATCACAAGGTCATCTGGAGTTTACAATGCCAGCGACGGTAATTCCAACGAAGACCCGATAAGTCAACTCATCGTTCTATTTCTCCCCGTACAGAAAAGCGAATCGACGCTATCGCACCTCGCGCGAGCACGTAACTACTCTTCGCGTGGATCGTCCCATCGTCGAAAGATGTAAGACGCACGGAAATCGTGGCCCATCAACGTTTTTTTGTAACTCTGCCGATCGCGTATCACAGAGCCGAGACGCACATACCACAGGCGTATAATACCGTTTTCTTTCGTATGGTAAGCCTTCGCGTTTACTCTTCGGCGCGGGGTTTCCACGTCGAGAGAGACATTCGTGGCGGGTGACATCGGTCGAAACGCTACGACGGGTATTACTATTATAGAACGAATCATCGCCACCCTTTACCAGTGCCCGACGAAGGAATCACAAGGTCATCTGGAGTTTACAATGCCAGCGACGGTAATTCCAACGAAGACCCGATAAGTCAACTCAACGTTCTATTTCTCCCCGTACAGAAAAGCGAATCGACGCTGTTGCACCTCACGCAAGCACGAACGTTCTCTTCGCGTGGATCGTCCCATCGTCGAAAGATGTAAGACGCACGGAAATCGTGGCACATCACGTGTTTTCGGAACTCTGTCGACCGCGTATCTCAGAGACGACGCGCGCGAACCACTGGCATATACTATTATATATCGCGTTTTACCCTCCGACGCGGGGATTCCACGACGAGAGAGAGTTTCGTGAGCGGGTTGACTCGGAAGAAACGCTACGACGGGTATTTCTATTATAGAACGCATCATCGCCACCCTTTACCAGTGCCCGACGAAGGAATCACAAGGTCATCTGGAGTTTACAATGCCAGCGACGGTAATTCCAACGAAGACCCGATAAGTCAACTCAACGTTCTATTTCTCCCCGTACAGAAAAGCGAATCGACGCAATCGCACCATACGCGTGCACGTAAACAACTCTTCGCGTGGATCGTCCCATCGTCGAGAGACGTAAGTTTTCATAGTATGAATTCGCGTTTTACTCTCCGACGCGGGGATTCCACGACGAGAGAGAGTTTCGTGAGCGGGTTGACTCGGAAGAAACGCTACGACGGGTATTTCTATTATAGAACGCATCATCGCCACCCTTTACCAGTGCCCGACGAAGGAATCACAAGGTCATCTGGAGTTTACAATGCCAGCGACGGTAATTCCAACGAAGACCCGATAAGTCAACTCAACGTTCTATTTCTCCCCGTACAGAAAAGCGAATCGACGCAATCGCACCATACGCGTGCACGTAAACAACTCTTCGCGTGGATCGTCCCATCGTCGAGAGACGTAAGTTTTCATAGTATGAATTCGCGTTTTACTCTCCGACGCGGGGATTCCACGACGAGAGAGAGTTTCGTGAGCGGGTTGACTCGGAAGAAACGCTACGACGGGTATTTCTATTATAGAACGCATCATCGCCACCCTTTACCAGTGCCCGACGAAGGAATCACAAGGTCATCTGGAGTTTACAATGCCAGCGACGGTAATTCCAACGAAGACCCGATAAGTCAACTCAACGTTCTATTACTCCCCGTACAGAAAAGCGAATCGACGCAATCGCACCATACGCGTGCACGTAACAACTCTTCGCGTGGATCGTCCCATCGTCGAGAGACGTAAGTTTCATAGTAAGCCTTCGGCGTTTTACTCTCCGACGCGGGGATTCCACGACGAGAGAGAGAGTTTCGTGAGCGGGTTGACTCGGAAGAAACGCTACGACGGGTATTTCTATTATAGAACGCATCATCGCCACCCTTTACCAGTGCCCGACGAAGGAATCACAAGGTCATCTGGAGTTTACAATGCCAGCGACGGTAATTCCAACGAAGACCCGATAAGTCAACTCAACGTTCTATTTCTCCCCGTACAGAAAAGCGAATCGACGCAATCGCACCATACGCGTACACGTAAACAACTCTTCGCGTGGATCGTCCCATCGTCGAGAGACGTAAGTTTTCATAGTATGAATTCGCGTTTTACTCTCCGACGCGGGGATTCCACGACGAGAGAGAGTTTCGTGAGCGGGTTGACTCGGAAGAAACGCTACGACGGGTATTTCTATTATAGAACGCATCATCGCCACCCTTTACCAGTGCCCGACGAAGGAATCACAAGGTCATCTGGAGTTTACAATGCCAGCGACGGTAATTCCAACGAAGACCCGATAAGTCAACTCAACGTTCTATTTCTCCCCGTACAGAAAAGCGAATCGACGCAATCGCACCATACGCGTGCACGTAAACAACTCTTCGCGTGGATCGTCCCATCGTCGAGAGACGTAAGTTTTCATAGTATGAATTCGCGTTTTACTCTCCGACGCGGGGATTCCACGACGAGAGAGAGTTTCGTGAGCGGGTTGACTCGGAAGAAACGCTACGACGGGTATTTCTATTATAGAACGCATCATCGCCACCCTTTACCAGTGCCCGACGAAGGAATCACAAGGTCATCTGGAGTTTACAATGCCAGCGACGGTAATTCCAACGAAGACCCGATAAGTCAACTCAACGTTCTATTACTCCCCGTACAGAAAAGCGAATCGACGCAATCGCACCATACGCGTGCACGTAACAACTCTTCGCGTGGATCGTCCCATCGTCGAGAGACGTAAGTTTCCATACTATGAATTCGCGTTTTACTCTCCGACGCGGGGATTCCACGACGAGAGAGTGTTTCGTGAGCGGGTTGACTCGGAAGAAACGCTACGACGGGTATTTCTATTATAGAACGCATCATCGCCACCCTTTACCAGTGCCCGACGAAGGAATCACAAGGTCATCTGGAGTTTACAATGCCAGCGACGGTAATTCCAACGAAGACCCGATAAGTCAACTCAACGTTCTATTGCTCCCCGTACAGAAAAGCGAATCGACGCAATCGCACCATACGCGTGCACGTAACAACTCTTCGCGTGGATCGTCCCATCGTCGAGAGACGTAAGTTTCATAAGTAAGCCTTCGGCGTTTTATTCTCCGACGCGGGGATTCCACGACGAGAGAGTGTTTCGTGGCGGGTGACTAGGCCGAAACGCTACGACGGGTATTTCTATTATAGAACGAATCATCGCCACCCTTTACCAGTGCCCGACGAAGGAATCACAAGGTCATCTGGAGTTTACAATGCCAGCGACGGTAATTCCAACGAAGACCCGATAAGTCAGCTCATCGTTCTATTTCTCCCCGTACAGAAAGGCGAATCGACGCTATCGCACCTCGCGCGAGCACGTAACAACTCTTCGCGTGGATCGTCCCATCGTCGAGAGACGTAAGACGCACGGAAATCGTGGTTCATCGCGTCTTTTCCTACTCTCTTGAATCGCAATTTCGTATAGAGCCTACACACGCGAACCACCGGCATATACTATTTCTTCTCTCATAGTAAGCCTTCGCGCGTTTTACTCTCCGATGCGGGGATTCCACGACGAGAGAGTGTTTCGTGGCGGGTGTCTCGGCCGAATCGCTACGACGGGTATTTCTATTATAGAACGAATCATCGCCACCCTTTACCAGTGCCCGACGAAGGAATCACAAGGTCATCTGGAGTTTACAATGCCAGCGACGGTAATTCCAACGAAGACCCGATAAGTCAACTCATCGTTCTATTTCTCCCCGTACAGAAAAGCGAATCGACGCTATCGCACCTCGCGCGAGCACGAAACAACTCTTCGCGTGGATCGTCCCATCGTCGAAA
>NW_027475209.1:165000-172500 GCF_051020985.1 Nomia melanderi
TCTACTCTCTTCTCTCTTCTCTCTTCTCTTTCGAGTTGGTAAATTTCGCTCCACTATTAGATTACCAACTCCGCACGAATTACCACATGGGTATATCCGCGCATATACATCAGGAGGACCTCCAAAAATTTCAAACTCTCCCGTGTATCTCTCCGAGATCTTTTTAGAAGAAAAAGAATCTCGGATGTCACATCGACTTTCAGGTTTGTAAGCACGTATGCTCGAGCGCTCTCCATCGTGTAAGCACGGACATAACGCACGAAGTCCGAAGACCGCGTACGTTAACATGCTGGACATATCGAGAAAGCGCGAACCATGCTAGGCGTACCCATGTCGAGGCCCTCGCGTTAAAGATCATACTCTTCTTTTCGTTCTCTCTTCTTTGCCCAGAAATAATATATATTTCTTATAATATATACCTCTTAGTTTATGTATTTCTCTCTTAGGACACCTCAATTTTATATGTATATATTATATTTCATTCGAACAATTTTTGTTCGTCGCCCCTTTTTGTGTGTAGTATTTCGTTTGGTCTTTGCCATTAAATTTTTGTATACGAAAAATATATTTTCGCTCGGATAGAAAACCCCTTTTGGGTTTCTGAGAGTTGATGTGAGAGTCGTACAAGTATAACGAATATACGTTGTATCCAACCCAACATTCTGGGCTTACCACATAAGGGCCATTCGGTCTGAGACACCGACCCGTGGTCATGCTGTGTAGAGAAAAATTCGCAACGGAACGCGGTACAGAACAGTCGAGGAATGGACCTCGAGGAGCTGAACGACTGCTTCTCGACCGAGATCGTAGAATAGCCGCTCGCCCGCCGCTGCGCCGACCGGTCCGCTCGAACCGACGTGCTCTCTTATAGTAACCAAACGGGCGGCCGCGACGACCGCGGCGCCGGCCGCTCAGCACGGGCGCTTATGGTGGTAAACTGCCGCGCGTACAGACCAACCGGCCGGGCTGCTGGTACTTAGCCGCTGAAACTATGGTCGATTCGAACATATATTAACATACGATTTTTATTCGATAAATCGTTATTGTACATATTAAACGTTAGTTTCCACCGAAAGAAAAATTTTTTAGAATTTTTTTTTTCCAAAAATTGCAAGAGTAAACTTTTTTAATATTCGATTTAAAAATTTTTAAATGCTTAATCCTTACATTAAACTACTGGGAGAACTCAGAAATCATAATGAAAAAAATTACAAAAATTTATTTTTCTCAGAAACTCCGAAAAACAGAGTGGTCGAATCCGTGCAAGCCGGAATTTTTCTAAGTCCCCACGGTCAAGAGTAAACTTTTTTAATAAGCGTTTTAAAATTATTTCAATGTTTAATCCATGCGTAAACATGAAGTTTATTAACGTTTTTAACATTAAAAAAAATTACAAAAATTTATTTTTCGGAAAAAATGGAAAAAACCGATTCGTCGGAGCGAGGTGTCCTGCCCGTGCGGTAATTCCAGCAGGCGAATCGGACTTCCCGAAATTTTTCTAAGTCCCACGGTCGACACCAACTTTTTTAATAAGCGTTTTAAAATTATTTCAATGTTTAATCCATGCGTAAACATGAAGTTTATTAACGTTTTTAACATTAAAAAAAATTACAAAAATTTATTTTTCGGAAAAAAAGGAAAAAACCGATTCGGCGGAGCGAGGTGTCCAGCCCGTGCGGTAATTCCAGCAGGCGAATCGGACTTCCCGAAATTTTTCTAAGTCCCACGGTCGACACCAACTTTTTTAATAAGCGTTTTAAAATTATTTCAATGTTTAATCCATGCGTAAACATGATGTTTATTAACGTTTTCAACGTTAAAAAAAATTACAAAAATTTATTTTTCAAAAAAAATGGAAAAAACCGATTCGTCGGAGCGAGGTGTCCTGCCCGTGCGGTAATTCCAGCAGGCGAATCGGACTTCCCGAAATTTTTCTAAGTCCCACGGTCGACACCAACTTTTTTAATAAGCGTTTTAAAATTATTTCAATGTTTAATCCATGCGTAAACATGAAGTTTATTAACGTTTTTAACATTAAAAAAAATTACAAAAATTTATTTTTCGGAAAAAATGGAAAAAACCGATTCGTCGGAGCGAGGTGTCCTGCCCGTGCGGTAATTCCAGCAGGCGAATCGGACTTCCCGAAATTTTTCTAAGTCCCACGGTCGACACCAACTTTTTTAATAAGCGTTTTAAAATTATTTCAATGTTTAATCCATGCGTAAACATGAAGTTTATTAACGTTTTTAACATTAAAAAAAATTACAAAAATTTATTTTTCGGAAAAAAAGGAAAAAACCGATTCGGCGGAGCGAGGTGTCCAGCCCGTGCGGTAATTCCAGCAGGCGAATCGGACTTCCCGAAATTTTTCTAAGTCCCACGGTCGACACCAACTTTTTTAATAAGCGTTTTAAAATTATTTCAATGTTTAATCCATGCGTAAACATGAAGTTTATTAACGTTTTTAACATTAAAAAAAATTACAAAAATTTATTTTTCGGAAAAAATGGAAAAAACCGATTCGTCGGAGCGAGGTGTCCTGCCCGTGCGGTAATTCCAGCAGGCGAATCGGACTTCCCGAAATTTTTCTAAGTCCCACGGTCGACACCAACTTTTTTAATAAGCGTTTTAAAATTATTTCAATGTTTAATCCATGCGTAAACATGAAGTTTATTAACGTTTTTAACATTAAAAAAAATTACAAAAATTTATTTTTCGGAAAAAAAGGAAAAAACCGATTCGGCGGAGCGAGGTGTCCAGCCCGTGCGGTAATTCCAGCAGGCGAATCGGACTTCCCGAAATTTTTCTAAGTCCCACGGTCGACACCAACTTTTTTAATAAGCGTTTTAAAATTATTTCAATGTTTAATCCATGCGTAAACATGATGTTTATTAACGTTTTCAACGTTAAAAAAAATTACAAAAATTTATTTTTCAAAAAAAATGGAAAAAACCGATTCGTCGGAGCGAGGTGTCCTGCCCGTGCGGTAATTCCAGCAGGCGAATCGGACTTCCCGAAATTTTTCTAAGTCCCACGGTCGACACCAACTTTTTTAATAAGCGTTTTAAAATTATTTCAATGTTTAATCCATGCGTAAACATGAAGTTTATTAACGTTTTTAACATTAAAAAAAATTACAAAAATTTATTTTTCGGAAAAAATGGAAAAAACCGATTCGTCGGAGCGAGGTGTCCTGCCCGTGCGGTAATTCCAGCAGGCGAATCGGACTTCCCGAAATTTTTCTAAGTCCCACGGTCGACACCAACTTTTTTAATAAGCGTTTTAAAATTATTTCAATGTTTAATCCATGCGTAAACATGAAGTTTATTAACGTTTTTAACATTAAAAAAAATTACAAAAATTTATTTTTCGGAAAAAAAGGAAAAAACCGATTCGGCGGAGCGAGGTGTCCAGCCCGTGCGGTAATTCCAGCAGGCGAATCGGACTTCCCGAAATTTTTCTAAGTCCCACGGTCGACACCAACTTTTTTAATAAGCGTTTTAAAATTATTTCAATGTTTAATCCATGCGTAAACATGATGTTTATTAACGTTTTCAACGTTAAAAAAAATTACAAAAATTTATTTTTCAAAAAAAATGGAAAAAACCGATTCGTCGGAGCGAGGTGTCCTGCCCGTGCGGTAATTCCAGCAGGCGAATCGGACTTCCCGAAATTTTTCTAAGTCCCACGGTCGACACCAACTTTTTTAATAAGCGTTTTAAAATTATTTCAATGTTTAATCCATGCGTAAACATGAAGTTTATTAACGTTTTTAACATTAAAAAAAATTACAAAAATTTATTTTTCGGAAAAAATGGAAAAAACCGATTCGTCGGAGCGAGGTGTCCTGCCCGTGCGGTAATTCCAGCAGGCGAATCGGACTTCCCGAAATTTTTCTAAGTCCCACGGTCGACACCAACTTTTTTAATAAGCGTTTTAAAATTATTTCAATGTTTAATCCATGCGTAAACATGAAGTTTATTAACGTTTTTAACATTAAAAAAAATTACAAAAATTTATTTTTCGGAAAAAAAGGAAAAAACCGATTCGGCGGAGCGAGGTGTCCAGCCCGTGCGGTAATTCCAGCAGGCGAATCGGACTTCCCGAAATTTTTCTAAGTCCCACGGTCGACACCAACTTTTTTAATAAGCGTTTTAAAATTATTTCAATGTTTAATCCATGCGTAAACATGATGTTTATTAACGTTTTCAACGTTAAAAAAAATTACAAAAATTTATTTTTCAAAAAAAATGGAAAAAACCGATTCGTCGGAGCGAGGTGTCCTGCCCGTGCGGTAATTCCAGCAGGCGAATCGGACTTCCCGAAATTTTTCTAAGTCCCACGGTCGACACCAACTTTTTTAATAAGTGTTTTAAAATTATTTCAATGTTTAATCCATGCGTAAACATGAAGTTTATTAACGTTTTTAACATTAAAAAAAATTACAAAAATTTATTTTTCGGAAAAAATGGAAAAAACCGATTCGTCGGAGCGAGGTGTCCTGCCCGTGCGGTAATTCCAGCAGGCGAATCGGACTTCCCGAAATTTTTCTAAGTCCCACGGTCGACACCAACTTTTTTAATAAGCGTTTTAAAATTATTTCAATGTTTAATCCATGCGTAAACATGATGTTTATTAACGTTTTCAACGTTAAAAAAAATTACAAAAATTTATTTTTCAAGAAAAATGGAAAATACCGATTCGGCGGAGCGAGGTGTCCAGCCCGTGCGGTAATTCCAGCAGGCGAATCGGACTTCCCGAAATTTTTCTAAGTCCCACGGTCGACACCAACTTTTTTAATAAGCGTTTTAAAATTATTTCAATGTTTAATCCATGCGTAAACATGATGTTTATTAACGTTTTCAACGTTAAAAAAAATTACAAAAATTTATTTTTCAAGAAAAATGGAAAATACCGATTCGGCGGAGCGAGGTGTCCAGCCCGTGCGGTAATTCCAGCAGGCGAATCGGACTTCCCGAAATTTTTCTAAGTCCCACGGTCGACACCAACTTTTTTAATAAGTGTTTTAAAATTATTTCAATGTTTAATCCATGCGTAAACATGACGTTTATTAACGTTTTTGACATTAAAAAAAATTACAAAAATTTATTTTTCAAAAAAAATGGAAAAAACCGATTCGTCGGAGCGAGGTGTCCAGCCCGTGCGGTAATTCCAGCAGGCGAATCGGACTTCCCGAAATTTTTCTAAGTCCCACGGTCGACACCAACTTTTTTAATAAGCGTTTTAAAATTATTTCAATGTTTAATCCATGCGTAAACATGATGTTTATTAACGTTTTCAACGTTAAAAAAAATTACAAAAATTTATTTTTCAAAAAAAATGGAAAAAACCGATTCGTCGGAGCGAGGTGTCCTGCCCGTGCGGTAATTCCAGCAGGCGAATCGGACTTCCCGAAATTTTTCTAAGTCCCACGGTCGACACCAACTTTTTTAATAAGCGTTTTAAAATTATTTCAATGTTTAATCCATGCGTAAACATGAAGTTTATTAACGTTTTTAACATTAAAAAAAATTACAAAAATTTATTTTTCGGAAAAAATGGAAAAAACCGATTCGTCGGAGCGAGGTGTCCTGCCCGTGCGGTAATTCCAGCAGGCGAATCGGACTTCCCGAAATTTTTCTAAGTCCCACGGTCGACACCAACTTTTTTAATAAGCGTTTTAAAATTATTTCAATGTTTAATCCATGCGTAAACATGAAGTTTATTAACGTTTTTAACATTAAAAAAAATTACAAAAATTTATTTTTCGGAAAAAAAGGAAAAAACCGATTCGGCGGAGCGAGGTGTCCAGCCCGTGCGGTAATTCCAGCAGGCGAATCGGACTTCCCGAAATTTTTCTAAGTCCCACGGTCGACACCAACTTTTTTAATAAGCGTTTTAAAATTATTTCAATGTTTAATCCATGCGTAAACATGAAGTTTATTAACGTTTTTAACATTAAAAAAAATTACAAAAATTTATTTTTCGGAAAAAATGGAAAAAACCGATTCGTCGGAGCGAGGTGTCCTGCCCGTGCGGTAATTCCAGCAGGCGAATCGGACTTCCCGAAATTTTTCTAAGTCCCACGGTCGACACCAACTTTTTTAATAAGCGTTTTAAAATTATTTCAATGTTTAATCCATGCGTAAACATGATGTTTATTAACGTTTTCAACGTTAAAAAAAATTACAAAAATTTATTTTTCAAAAAAAATGGAAAAAACCGATTCGTCGGAGCGAGGTGTCCTGCCCGTGCGGTAATTCCAGCAGGCGAATCGGACTTCCCGAAATTTTTCTAAGTCCCACGGTCGACACCAACTTTTTTAATAAGTGTTTTAAAATTATTTCAATGTTTAATCCATGCGTAAACATGACGTTTATTAACGTTTTTGACATTAAAAAAAATTACAAAAATTTATTTTTCAAAAAAAATGGAAAAAACCGATTCGTCGGAGCGAGGTGTCCAGCCCGTGCGGTAATGCCAGCAGGCGATCCGGGGTACTCGAAATTTTTCTAAGTCCCGACGGTCAAGAGTAAACTTTTTCATCGCATATTTCAAAATTTTTTCAATGTTTAATCTACGCATAAAAACGCAGTTTATCGCAGTTTTTAACGTTGAGAAAATTGACAAAAATTTTTTTTTCACTGAAAATGGAAAAAATGTATCGGTCGATGCGGGCTATCCAGGCCGTGCGGTAATTCCAGCAGGCGATCCGGGGTACTCGAAATTTTTCTAAGTCCCGACGGTCAAGAGTAAACTTTTTCATCACATATTTCAAAATTTTTTTAATGTTTAATCCACGCATAAAAACGCAGTTTATTAACGTTTTTAACGTTGAGAAAATTGACAAAAATTTTTTTTTCACTGAAAATGGAAAAAATGTATCGGTCGATGCGGGCTATCCAGGCCGTGCGGTAATTCCAGCAGGCGATCCGGGGTACTCGAAATTTTTCTAAGTCCCGACGGTCAAGAGTAAACTTTTTCATCACATATTTCAAAATTTTTTTAATGTTTAATCCACGCATAAAAACGCAGTTTATTAACGTTTTTAACGTTGAGAAAATTGACAAAAATTTTTTTTTCACTGAAAATGGAAAAAATGTATCGGTCGATGCGGGCTATCCAGGCCGTGCGGTAATTCCAGCAGGCGATCCGGGGTACTCGAAATTTTTCTAAGTCCCGACGGTCAAGAGTAAACTTTTTCATCACATATTTCAAAATTTTTTTAATGTTTAATCCACGCATAAAAACGCAGTTTATTAACGTTTTTAACGTTGAGAAAATTGACAAAAATTTTTTTTTCACTGAAAATGGAAAAAATGTATCGGTCGATGCGGGCTGTCCAGGCCGTGCGGTAATTCCAGCAGGCGATCCGAGGTACTCGAAATTTTTCTAAGTCCGAACGGTCAAGAGTAAACTTTTTCATCACATATTTCAAAATTTTTTTAATGTTTAATCCACGCATAAAAACGCAGTTTATTAACGTTTTTAACGTTGAGA
>NW_027475209.1:180000-187500 GCF_051020985.1 Nomia melanderi
TCTGACGCATCATTTCAGGTGACGTCGGGAGCGCGGGAAAAAAAATTTTTCTAAACACACGAAACCGTTCATCTCACGAACAGCCGAAAAAGTTGTCGCTCAGATCCATATCGCAGTGGAGCGGTATCCGCGGGCGGTCGTAATTGAACGACGCACGACGCCGCGAACACTCACGCGAGTCCATACAAACGATTCCGATCGTTTTGCAACAACTAGAACGTACACTGTCCGTGAAATTCACAGAATTTTCGCGTGTCCGCGACAAACGCCGACGAGACACCCATCGTTCGCTCGTACGTAGCATCCTTCTCTTAACCCGACTCAGAAACGTTCTTTGCGCCCTTCGGTAAAAAAACGTTCGATCCGAAGAGGTGAACGACGGCGGGGATTTGACAGAGCTACGCAAGCAGTGTATGGTACGTAAACGACCCTCAGCCAGGCGTGGTCCAGGAATTGTATCCGTGGACCGCAATGTGCGTTCGAAATGTCGATGTTCATGTGTCCTGCAGTTCACACGTTGACGCGCAATTAGCTGCGTTCTTCATCGACCCACGAGCCAAGTGATCCACCGTTCAGGGTAATCGTATAAATTTTATATTTCACATATATAATTTTATTCTCATTTGTTCGACCTAATATCTCTCTTCTTTCAAAGAGAAGATAAAAGTTGATACCTGAATCTCCGACCAGCGCGCGAAGGAGATTCAGGCGTCGCCTTGGAGACGACACCGAAGCCTTTCGAGACGAAAAACGTTCAAGTAATATGTATATATTTCTCGACGTTCCGGGCGTATAGTGCATTCAAAAACCCGCGAAAGACGCAGAAGACTCGCACGCGTGGAAACGACGGGGATATATTTTGTATCCTACCCGATACTGAATCCATCGCGTGCAGTCGACCCTCGCGTTCTTCCGATCAGACGCATCTATTGTTGCGCGCATGTTTTCGCGTCGCATCGCGCGAAACGTTGCACGAATCGTACCGATCGATCGATTGAAAGCAAATAATGAAAAAAGACTTCACAGCTGGCTCTTTGCCGGTCATTCGTCCCATGTTATCTCTTGCCGCGAAATTGGCGCGCAAGAGTTGGGTGTCAGACGCGCGGCTTTAAAACGAGCTTCACGGCCGGTCCCTTCGTTACCGCTTTCGTTCTTTCTCTCGGAACGACCATGAACGAACACGACGAGCGACGCTACGGCATACACACGTCCACGGATTCGATTAAAAAAACAGACTTCACAGCTGGCTCTTTGCCGGTCATTCGTCCCATATTATCTCTTGCCGCGAAATTGGCGCGCAAGAGTTGGGTGTCAGACGCACGGCTTTAAAACGAGCTTCACGGCCGGTCCTCTCAATTCCGTGTACGGTACACGCAAGATGCGGGTTCCACTTCCAGACTACCCGGTCCCTTCTCTCTACGAGAATCGATAGTAGAAGAACGGCTCGAAAACGCGTCTCAGAGACTAGGGGAAAAGAAGCGGTATGCGAGCGAAACGAAAACGCATTATGGAAACGTCGCGAAACAATGTTCGACGGTTGCTCGGTTCCAATCGTGCGGCCGTTTCAATTTCTCGTGCGCTTCACCGTCCCTCCGTAACTCTGGCCGATCGCGTATACCGAAGAGCCGACACGCGCAAAAACCACAGGCATTGTATACTGTATATATATATGTTACAGTCACAGCCTTCGCGCGTTTTACTCTCCGACGCGGGGTTTCCACGACGAAAGAGAGACAGTTTCGTGGCGGGTGACTCGGCCGAATCGCTACGACGGGTATTTCTATTATAGAACGAATCATCGCCACCCTTTACCAGTGCCCGACGAAGGAATCACAAGGTCATCTGGAGTTTACAATGCCAGCGACGGTAATTCCAACGAAGACCCGATAAGTCAACTCATCGTTCTATTTCTCCCCGTACAGAAAAGCGAATCGACGCTAACGCACCTCGCGCAAGCACGAACGTTCTCTTCGCGTGGATCATCCCATCGTCGAAAGATGTAAAGACGCATTGGAGATCGTGGTCTCTGGCGGGCTCATTGCACGCCCCACTGCATATCTTTCCTCGAATCGAGAATGATTCGTCCACTAAGGCTGCGAAACTACGCGTCGAGGAAACTAGGGGAAAGAAGCGGGATGCGAGCGAAACGACAATACATTATGGAAACGTCGCGAAACAATGTTCGGCGGTTGCTCGTTTCCTCCTGCGGACGTTTCATTGCTCGGGCGCTTCACGTCCCTCCGTAACCTTCGCGCGATCGCGTGCCCCGGAGAGCCGGCAACCGGTGAACCACAGGCGTATAAACTATAGTCTTCTATAGCAAGCCTTCGGCGGTTACTCTCCGACGCGGGGATTCCACGACGAGAGAGAATTTCGTGGCGGGTGACATCGGTCGAAACGCTACGACGGGTATTTCTATTATAGAACGAATCATCGCCACCCTTTACCAGTGCCCGACGAAGGAATCACAAGGTCATCTGGAGTTTACAATGCCAGCGACGGTAATTCCAACGAAGACCCGATAAGTCAACTCATCGTTCTATTTCTCCCCGTACAGACAAGCGAATCAACGCTATCGCACCTCACGCATGCACGAACGTTCTCTTCGCGTGAATCGTCCCATCGTCGAAAGATATAGCCGCTTGGAGATCGTGGCCCATCAAGTTCTTCCGTAACTCCTGCGCGATCGCGTACCCCGGAGAGCAGGCAACCGGTGAACCACAGGCGTATAAACTATAGTCTTCTATAGCAAGCCTTCGCGTTTACTCTACGACGCGGGGATTCCACGACGAGAGAGATTTTCGTGGCGGGTGACACGGCCGAATCGCTACGACGGGTATTTCTATTATAGAACGAATCATCGCCACCCTTTACCAGTGCCCGACGAAGGAATCACAAGGTCATCTGGAGTTTACAATGCCAGCGACGGTAATTCCAACGAAGACCCGATAAGTCAACTCATCGTTCTATTTCTCCCCGTACAGAAAAGCGAATCGGCGCTATCGCACCTCACGCAAGCAGGAATGATCTCTTCGCGTGGATCGTCCCATCGTCGAAAGATGTAAGACGTACAGAAATCGTGGTCCATCACGATTATTCGTAACTCTCCGAGTCGCGTATCTGAGAGTAGGACAAACGGAGAACCACAGGCATAAATAATACTATATGTTTCTTATATAGTTAGCCTTCGCGTTTTACTCTCCGACATGGGGATTCCACGACGAGAGAGAGTTTCGTGGCGGGTGTCTCGGCCGAATCGCTACGACGGGTATTTCTATTATAGAACGAATCATCGCCACCCTTTACCAGTGCCCGACGAAGGAATCACAAGGTCATCTGGAGTTTACAATGCCAGCGACGGTAATTCCAACGAAGACCCGATAAGTCAACTCATCGTTCTATTTCTCCCCGTACAGAAAAGCGAATCGACGCTATCGCACCTCGCGCGAGCACGTAACTACTCTTCGCGTGGATCGTCCCATCGTCGAAAGATGTAAGACGCACGGAAATCGTGGCCCATCAACGTTTTTTTGTAACTCTGCCGATCGCGTATCACAGAGCCGAGACGCACATACCACAGGCGTATAATACCGTTTTCTTTCGTATGGTAAGCCTTCGCGTTTACTCTTCGGCGCGGGGTTTCCACGTCGAGAGAGACATTCGTGGCGGGTGACATCGGTCGAAACGCTACGACGGGTATTACTATTATAGAACGAATCATCGCCACCCTTTACCAGTGCCCGACGAAGGAATCACAAGGTCATCTGGAGTTTACAATGCCAGCGACGGTAATTCCAACGAAGACCCGATAAGTCAACTCAACGTTCTATTTCTCCCCGTACAGAAAAGCGAATCGACGCTGTTGCACCTCACGCAAGCACGAACGTTCTCTTCGCGTGGATCGTCCCATCGTCGAAAGATGTAAGACGCACGGAAATCGTGGCACATCACGTGTTTTCGGAACTCTGTCGACCGCGTATCTCAGAGACGACGCGCGCGAACCACTGGCATATACTATTATATATCGCGTTTTACCCTCCGACGCGGGGATTCCACGACGAGAGAGAGTTTCGTGAGCGGGTTGACTCGGAAGAAACGCTACGACGGGTATTTCTATTATAGAACGCATCATCGCCACCCTTTACCAGTGCCCGACGAAGGAATCACAAGGTCATCTGGAGTTTACAATGCCAGCGACGGTAATTCCAACGAAGACCCGATAAGTCAACTCAACGTTCTATTTCTCCCCGTACAGAAAAGCGAATCGACGCAATCGCACCATACGCGTGCACGTAAACAACTCTTCGCGTGGATCGTCCCATCGTCGAGAGACGTAAGTTTTCATAGTATGAATTCGCGTTTTACTCTCCGACGCGGGGATTCCACGACGAGAGAGAGTTTCGTGAGCGGGTTGACTCGGAAGAAACGCTACGACGGGTATTTCTATTATAGAACGCATCATCGCCACCCTTTACCAGTGCCCGACGAAGGAATCACAAGGTCATCTGGAGTTTACAATGCCAGCGACGGTAATTCCAACGAAGACCCGATAAGTCAACTCAACGTTCTATTTCTCCCCGTACAGAAAAGCGAATCGACGCAATCGCACCATACGCGTGCACGTAAACAACTCTTCGCGTGGATCGTCCCATCGTCGAGAGACGTAAGTTTTCATAGTATGAATTCGCGTTTTACTCTCCGACGCGGGGATTCCACGACGAGAGAGAGTTTCGTGAGCGGGTTGACTCGGAAGAAACGCTACGACGGGTATTTCTATTATAGAACGCATCATCGCCACCCTTTACCAGTGCCCGACGAAGGAATCACAAGGTCATCTGGAGTTTACAATGCCAGCGACGGTAATTCCAACGAAGACCCGATAAGTCAACTCAACGTTCTATTACTCCCCGTACAGAAAAGCGAATCGACGCAATCGCACCATACGCGTGCACGTAACAACTCTTCGCGTGGATCGTCCCATCGTCGAGAGACGTAAGTTTCATAGTAAGCCTTCGGCGTTTTACTCTCCGACGCGGGGATTCCACGACGAGAGAGAGAGTTTCGTGAGCGGGTTGACTCGGAAGAAACGCTACGACGGGTATTTCTATTATAGAACGCATCATCGCCACCCTTTACCAGTGCCCGACGAAGGAATCACAAGGTCATCTGGAGTTTACAATGCCAGCGACGGTAATTCCAACGAAGACCCGATAAGTCAACTCAACGTTCTATTTCTCCCCGTACAGAAAAGCGAATCGACGCAATCGCACCATACGCGTACACGTAAACAACTCTTCGCGTGGATCGTCCCATCGTCGAGAGACGTAAGTTTTCATAGTATGAATTCGCGTTTTACTCTCCGACGCGGGGATTCCACGACGAGAGAGAGTTTCGTGAGCGGGTTGACTCGGAAGAAACGCTACGACGGGTATTTCTATTATAGAACGCATCATCGCCACCCTTTACCAGTGCCCGACGAAGGAATCACAAGGTCATCTGGAGTTTACAATGCCAGCGACGGTAATTCCAACGAAGACCCGATAAGTCAACTCAACGTTCTATTTCTCCCCGTACAGAAAAGCGAATCGACGCAATCGCACCATACGCGTGCACGTAAACAACTCTTCGCGTGGATCGTCCCATCGTCGAGAGACGTAAGTTTTCATAGTATGAATTCGCGTTTTACTCTCCGACGCGGGGATTCCACGACGAGAGAGAGTTTCGTGAGCGGGTTGACTCGGAAGAAACGCTACGACGGGTATTTCTATTATAGAACGCATCATCGCCACCCTTTACCAGTGCCCGACGAAGGAATCACAAGGTCATCTGGAGTTTACAATGCCAGCGACGGTAATTCCAACGAAGACCCGATAAGTCAACTCAACGTTCTATTACTCCCCGTACAGAAAAGCGAATCGACGCAATCGCACCATACGCGTGCACGTAACAACTCTTCGCGTGGATCGTCCCATCGTCGAGAGACGTAAGTTTCCATACTATGAATTCGCGTTTTACTCTCCGACGCGGGGATTCCACGACGAGAGAGTGTTTCGTGAGCGGGTTGACTCGGAAGAAACGCTACGACGGGTATTTCTATTATAGAACGCATCATCGCCACCCTTTACCAGTGCCCGACGAAGGAATCACAAGGTCATCTGGAGTTTACAATGCCAGCGACGGTAATTCCAACGAAGACCCGATAAGTCAACTCAACGTTCTATTGCTCCCCGTACAGAAAAGCGAATCGACGCAATCGCACCATACGCGTGCACGTAACAACTCTTCGCGTGGATCGTCCCATCGTCGAGAGACGTAAGTTTCATAAGTAAGCCTTCGGCGTTTTATTCTCCGACGCGGGGATTCCACGACGAGAGAGTGTTTCGTGGCGGGTGACTAGGCCGAAACGCTACGACGGGTATTTCTATTATAGAACGAATCATCGCCACCCTTTACCAGTGCCCGACGAAGGAATCACAAGGTCATCTGGAGTTTACAATGCCAGCGACGGTAATTCCAACGAAGACCCGATAAGTCAGCTCATCGTTCTATTTCTCCCCGTACAGAAAGGCGAATCGACGCTATCGCACCTCGCGCGAGCACGTAACAACTCTTCGCGTGGATCGTCCCATCGTCGAGAGACGTAAGACGCACGGAAATCGTGGTTCATCGCGTCTTTTCCTACTCTCTTGAATCGCAATTTCGTATAGAGCCTACACACGCGAACCACCGGCATATACTATTTCTTCTCTCATAGTAAGCCTTCGCGCGTTTTACTCTCCGATGCGGGGATTCCACGACGAGAGAGTGTTTCGTGGCGGGTGTCTCGGCCGAATCGCTACGACGGGTATTTCTATTATAGAACGAATCATCGCCACCCTTTACCAGTGCCCGACGAAGGAATCACAAGGTCATCTGGAGTTTACAATGCCAGCGACGGTAATTCCAACGAAGACCCGATAAGTCAACTCATCGTTCTATTTCTCCCCGTACAGAAAAGCGAATCGACGCTATCGCACCTCGCGCGAGCACGAAACAACTCTTCGCGTGGATCGTCCCATCGTCGAAAGATGTAAGACGCACGGAAATCGTGGTTCGGCGGGCTCTATGCGCCTTGTTCAAAGTAAAAAAAAAAAATTTCGACGGACGGGAGAAGTGTATTTCTCCGCGCGTAAGCCGTTCGAAATTTCCGACGGACGGGAGATGAACTCTCCGCGCGTAAGCCGTCTAGTCATACAGCAGAGCAGGTATCGAGATACCTCTCTGTGCATGATCGTTCAAGTATTTTTCACGAGGAAGCGTTGTTGCACGTTTATCGCTCCTTCCTCCTCTGTATATATAATATTATTTCTCTTGTGTATCGAGTGTGTGCAGAAATTGAACTCGTACACTTATATATATATATGTATGTATCTTTCGCTCCTTTTTATATTATCTTTCGCTCCACTCTTTATATTTCTCATGTTTCCTTCTTTCGGTCAGTTCTTGTAGTGTATTTTGCTC
>NW_027475209.1:190000-195000 GCF_051020985.1 Nomia melanderi
TCTCTCTTAGGACACCTCAATTTTATATGTATATATTATATTTCATTCGAACAATTTTTGTTCGTCGCCCCTTTTTGTGTGTAGTATTTCGTTTGGTCTTTGCCATTAAATTTTTGTATACGAAAAATATATTTTCGCTCGGATAGAAAACCCCTTTTGGGTTTCTGAGAGTTGATGTGAGAGTCGTACAAGTATAACGAATATACGTTGTATCCAACCCAACATTCTGGGCTTACCACATAAGGGCCATTCGGTCTGAGACACCGACCCGTGGTCATGCTGTGTAGAGAAAAATTCGCAACGGAACGCGGTACAGAACAGTCGAGGAATGGACCTCGAGGAGCTGAACGACTGCTTCTCGACCGAGATCGTAGAATAGCCGCTCGCCCGCCGCTGCGCCGACCGGTCCGCTCGAACCGACGTGCTCTCTTATAGTAACCAAACGGGCGGCCGCGACGACCGCGGCGCCGGCCGCTCAGCACGGGCGCTTATGGTGGTAAACTGCGCGCGTACAGACCAACCGGCCGGGCTGCTGGTACTTAGCCGCTGAAACTATGGTCGATTCGAACATATATTAACATACGATTTTTATTCGATAAATCGTTATTGTACATATTAAACGTTAGTTTCCACGAAAGAAAAAATTTTTTAGAATTTTTTTTTTCCAAAAATTGCAAGAGTAAACTTTTTTAATATTCGATTTAAAAATTTTTAAATGCTTAATCCTTACATTAAACTACTGGAGAACTCAGAAATCATAATGAAAAAAATTACAAAAATTTATTTTTCTCAGAAACTCCGAAAAACAGAGTGGTCGAATCCGTGCAAGCCGGAATTTTTCTAAGTCCCCACGGTCAAGAGTAAACTTTTTAATAAGCGTTTTAAAATTATTTCAATGTTTAATCCATGCGTAAACATGAAGTTTATTAACGTTTTTAACATTAAAAAAAATTACAAAAATTTATTTTCGGAAAAAATGAAAAAACCGATTCGTCGGAGCGAGGTGTCCTGCCCGTGCGGTAATTCCAGCAGGCGAATCGGACTTCCCGAAATTTTTCTAAGTCCCACGGTCGACACCAACTTTTTTAATAAGCGTTTTAAAATTATTTCAATGTTTAATCCATGCGTAAACATGAAGTTTATTAACGTTTTTAACATTAAAAAAAATTACAAAAATTTATTTTTCGGAAAAAAAGGAAAAAACGATTCGGCGGAGCGAGGTGTCCAGCCCGTGCGGTAATTCCAGCAGGCGAATCGGACTTCCCGAAATTTTTCTAAGTCCACGGTCGACACCAACTTTTTTAATAAGCGTTTTAAAATTATTTCAATGTTTAATCCATGCGTAACATGATGTTTATTAACGTTTTCAACGTTAAAAAAAATTACAAAAATTTATTTTTCAAAAAAAAATGGAAAAAACCGATTCGTCGGAGCGAGGTGTCCTGCCCGTGCGGTAATTCCAGCAGGCGAATCGGACTTCCCGAAATTTTTCTAAGTCCCACGGTCGACACCAACTTTTTTAATAAGCGTTTTAAAATTATTTCAATGTTTAATCCATGCGTAAACATGAAGTTTATTAACGTTTTAACATTAAAAAAAATTACAAAAATTTATTTTTCGGAAAAAAATGGAAAAAACCGATTCGTCGGAGCGAGGTGTCCTGCCCGTGCGGTAATTCAGCAGGCGAATCGGACTTCCCGAAATTTTTCTAAGTCCCACGGTCGACACCAACTTTTTTAATAAGCGTTTTAAAATTATTTCAATGTTTAATCCATGCGTAAACATGAAGTTTATTAACGTTTTTAACATTAAAAAAATTACAAAAATTTATTTTTCGGAAAAAAAGGAAAAAACCGATTCGGCGGAGCGAGGTGTCCAGCCCGTGCGGTAATTCCAGCAGGCGAATCGGACTTCCCGAAATTTTTCTAAGTCCCACGGTCGACACCAACTTTTTTAATAAGCGTTTTAAAATTATTTCAATGTTTAATCCATGCGTAAACATGAAGTTTATTAACGTTTTTAACATTAAAAAAAATTACAAAAATTTATTTTTCGGAAAAAATGGAAAAAACCGATTCGTCGGAGCGAGGTGTCCTGCCCGTGCGGTAATTCCAGCAGGCGAATCGGACTTCCCGAAATTTTTCTAAGTCCCACGGTCGACACCAACTTTTTTAATAAGCGTTTTAAAATTATTTCAATGTTTAATCCATGCGTAAACATGAAGTTTATTAACGTTTTTAACATTAAAAAAAATTACAAAAATTTATTTTTCGGAAAAAAAGGAAAAAACCGATTCGGCGGAGCGAGGTGTCCAGCCCGTGCGGTAATTCCAGCAGGCGAATCGGACTTCCCGAAATTTTTCTAAGTCCCACGGTCGACACCAACTTTTTTAATAAGCGTTTTAAAATTATTTCAATGTTTAATCCATGCGTAAACATGAAGTTTATTAACGTTTTTAACATTAAAAAAAATTACAAAAATTTATTTTTCGGAAAAAATGGAAAAAACCGATTCGTCGGAGCGAGGTGTCCTGCCCGTGCGGTAATTCCAGCAGGCGAATCGGACTTCCCGAAATTTTTCTAAGTCCCACGGTCGACACCAACTTTTTTAATAAGCGTTTTAAAATTATTTCAATGTTTAATCCATGCGTAAACATGATGTTTATTAACGTTTTCAACGTTAAAAAAAATTACAAAAATTTATTTTTCAAAAAAAATGGAAAAAACCGATTCGTCGGAGCGAGGTGTCCTGCCCGTGCGGTAATTCCAGCAGGCGAATCGGACTTCCCGAAATTTTTCTAAGTCCCACGGTCGACACCAACTTTTTTAATAAGTGTTTTAAAATTATTTCAATGTTTAATCCATGCGTAAACATGACGTTTATTAACGTTTTTGACATTAAAAAAAATTACAAAAATTTATTTTTCAAAAAAAATGGAAAAAACCGATTCGTCGGAGCGAGGTGTCCAGCCCGTGCGGTAATGCCAGCAGGCGATCCGGGGTACTCGAAATTTTTCTAAGTCCCGACGGTCAAGAGTAAACTTTTTCATCGCATATTTCAAAATTTTTTCAATGTTTAATCTACGCATAAAAACGCAGTTTATCGCAGTTTTTAACGTTGAGAAAATTGACAAAAATTTTTTTTTCACTGAAAATGGAAAAAATGTATCGGTCGATGCGGGCTATCCAGGCCGTGCGGTAATTCCAGCAGGCGATCCGGGGTACTCGAAATTTTTCTAAGTCCCGACGGTCAAGAGTAAACTTTTTCATCACATATTTCAAAATTTTTTTAATGTTTAATCCACGCATAAAAACGCAGTTTATTAACGTTTTTAACGTTGAGAAAATTGACAAAAATTTTTTTTTCACTGAAAATGGAAAAAATGTATCGGTCGATGCGGGCTATCCAGGCCGTGCGGTAATTCCAGCAGGCGATCCGGGGTACTCGAAATTTTTCTAAGTCCCGACGGTCAAGAGTAAACTTTTTCATCACATATTTCAAAATTTTTTTAATGTTTAATCCACGCATAAAAACGCAGTTTATTAACGTTTTTAACGTTGAGAAAATTGACAAAAATTTTTTTTTCACTGAAAATGGAAAAAATGTATCGGTCGATGCGGGCTATCCAGGCCGTGCGGTAATTCCAGCAGGCGATCCGGGGTACTCGAAATTTTTCTAAGTCCCGACGGTCAAGAGTAAACTTTTTCATCACATATTTCAAAATTTTTTTAATGTTTAATCCACGCATAAAAACGCAGTTTATTAACGTTTTTAACGTTGAGAAAATTGACAAAAATTTTTTTTTCACTGAAAATGGAAAAAATGTATCGGTCGATGCGGGCTATCCAGGCCGTGCGGTAATTCCAGCAGGCGATCCGGGGTACTCGAAATTTTTCTAAGTCCCGACGGTCAAGAGTAAACTTTTTCATCACATATTTCAAAATTTTTTTAATGTTTAATCCACGCATAAAAACGCAGTTTATTAACGTTTTTAACGTTGAGAAAATTGACAAAAATTTTTTTTTCACTGAAAATGGAAAAAATGTATCGGTCGATGCGGGCTGTCCAGGCCGTGCGGTAATTCCAGCAGGCGATCCGAGGTACTCGAAATTTTTCTAAGTCCGAACGGTCAAGAGTAAACTTTTTCATCACATATTTCAAAATTTTTTTAATGTTTAATCCACGCATAAAAACGCAGTTTATTAACGTTTTTAACGTTGAGAAAATTGACAAAAATTTTTTTTTCACTGAAAATGGAAAAAATGTATCGGTCGATGCGAGCTGTCCAGGCCGTGCGGTAATTCCAGCCGGCGATCCGAGGTACTCGAAATTTTTCTAAGTCCGAACGGTCAAGAGTAAACTTTTTCATCACATATTTCAAAATTTTTTCAATGTTTAATCCACTCATAAAAACGCAGTTTATTAACGTTTTTAACGTTGAGAAAATTGACAAAAATTTTTTTTTCACTGAAAATGGAAAAAATGTATCGGTCGATGCGGGCTGTCCAGGCCGTGCGGTAATTCCAGCAGGCGATCCGGGGTACTCGAAATTTTTCTAAGTCCGAACGGTCAAGAATAAACTTTTTTATTACATGTTTTAAAAATTTTTCAATGCTTAATCCGTGCATAAGAGTGCAGTTTATTAACGTTTTTAAGGTTGAAAAAATTGACAAAAATTTTTTTTTCTCTGAAAATGAAAAAAATGTATCGGTCGAAGCGGGCTGTCCAGGCCGCGCGGTAATGCCAGCAGGTCGAACGGGGCGACCCGAAATTTTTCTAAGTCCCTGCGGTCAAGAATAAACTTTTTTATTATGCGTTTTAAAATTTTTTCGGCGCTTAATCCATGGATAAAAAGGCAGCCCGAACACGTTTTTAACGTTGAAAAAATTGACCAAAATTTTTTTTTCACAAAAACTGCGAAAAACAGATCGACCGAATCTACTTTTCTCCGTCTCGCGGTAAGTCCAACCGGCCAAACCGGCTGACTCGAAATTTTTCCA
>NW_027475209.1:200000-207500 GCF_051020985.1 Nomia melanderi
GCTCGCAGCTACTAAGGAAATCCTTGTTAGTTTCTTTTCCTCCGCTTAGTAATATGCTTAAATTCAGCGGGTAATCTCGCCTACTCTGAGGTCGTCGTGAACGTGAATTGTATGAAAATTCAATCGAATTTCATAAAAATCGCTCAAAGGCAAAAAAAACAAAGTCTAGAGGAGAGTGCGTTCGAACACAACAATATTCATATTATAACGTATATAAATGATAAATATACCGCGACACGCGCGACTCCGTATCGTCGCGAAAAATCGTTCGCGAACGCGTCTTATGCGCCTCACCAGTGGTCTCTGCTGCGTCGCGTGTCTATATTCTCTTTTTACACTCTTCTCCTTCTTCTATCACATTTTACTCGATCGCGAAAAAGACTCTCGCTAGACGATCTCGCGCTCCGGTTAACTTTAACGCCCGTCCGAGAAGAATTTTCGGGGACTGGACGACCGAAGCGGATCTCGCGCGGTCTCGCGATCGACAGTGAAGAGAAGTGCAGAAGAGGAAAAGAAGACACGACAAACACACACCATGGGGCGACCGACGCGTTCGTTTCAACGCTTTCGCACAAAGTCGGCGGCGGTTATATATTTATATCATTATATTCCGGCGGACGGGACGCGACGTTCGAAAGCCTCGCCAAAGAGGAGCTCCTGCCTCTTCCTCTCTCTTTTCTACGAGAAAAGATAAACGTATTTTACGGGGATACGGAAACGTTACCACGTGGTGTCACACACGATCGTCCGTCTCTTCTCTATAGCAGAAACCGATAAAAATACACCTCCCGAAAGAGAGTATATGGTGATTCTTTTTATATATATATATATTTCGAAATACAACTGAACGTGGCGGAAGCGCACGGTGGTGGTCCAGCGAGGACACGCGACGACGGGGAATAAGAACTATTCGACCCGTTACGAATACGCATGCTCGTCCCGCACGATTTTAACACACACCGTGTTTTTCTCCAGTCGTCAAAGCGTTCGTGCGTCGAATTCGAAAAATAAAAAAAAAAGAAAAACACCTTTTCTCTCTCTCGGGGTAAAAGAGTCGATGTGTATTGTGTATAAAGGTTCTGCGAGAAGTCTCGTTTTGACGTGTGTTCCGCCGATAACGACGATCCTCCGAAACGGGGATACAGAAACGTTACACCTCACAACACGATCTCCGTCTCTTCTCTATAGCAGAAACCGATAAAAATACACCTCCCGAAAGAGAGTATATGGTGATTCTTTTTATATATATATATTTCGAAATTCAACTGAACGTGGCGGAAGCGCACGGTGGTGGTCCAGCGAGGACACGCGACGACGGGGAATAAGAACTATTCGACCCGTTACGAATACGCATGCTCGTCCCGCACGATTTTAACACACACCGTGTTTTTCTCCAGTCGTCAAAGCGTTCGTGCGTCGAATTCGAAAAATAAAAAAAAGAAATACACCTTTTCTCTCTCTCTCGGGGTAAAAAGAGTCGATGTGTATTGTGTATAAAGGTTCTGCTGCGAGAAGTCTCGTTTTGCCGTGTGTTTCGGTAACGACGATCCTCCGAAACGTACATCTCATTCGTAAGAGAGGAAGAAAACAATCTCCCTGGGGCCAGTCGGTAATATACCGACATACGACGTGTCGTGCACATCCGTCTCACGCACGGTATACAAAATATGAATAAAACGTGTGTAGTCTCTCTCTCTCTCGACTTCTTAATATTTTCTTTCACCTCTGACGCATCATTTCAGGTGACGTCGGGAGCGCGGGAAAAAAAATTTTTCTAAACACACGAAACCGTTCATCTCACGAACAGCCGAAAAAGTTGTCGCTCAGATCCATATCGCAGTGGAGCGGTATCCGCGGGCGGTCGTAATTGAACGACGCACGACGCCGCGAACACTCACGCGAGTCCATACAAACGATTCCGATCGTTTTGCAACAACTAGAACGTACACTGTCCGTGAAATTCACAGAATTTTCGCGTGTCCGCGACAAACGCCGACGAGACACCCATCGTTCGCTCGTACGTAGCATCCTTCTCTTAACCCGACTCAGAAACGTTCTTTGCGCCCTTCGGTAAAAAAACGTTCGATCCGAAGAGGTGAACGACGGCGGGGATTTGACAGAGCTACGCAAGCAGTGTATGGTACGTAAACGACCCTCAGCCAGGCGTGGTCCAGGAATTGTATCCGTGGACCGCAATGTGCGTTCGAAATGTCGATGTTCATGTGTCCTGCAGTTCACACGTTGACGCGCAATTAGCTGCGTTCTTCATCGACCCACGAGCCAAGTGATCCACCGTTCAGGGTAATCGTATAAATTTTATATTTCACATATATAATTTTATTCTCATTTGTTCGACCTAATATCTCTCTTCTTTCAAAGAGAAGATAAAAGTTGATACCTGAATCTCCGACCAGCGCGCGAAGGAGATTCAGGCGTCGCCTTGGAGACGACACCGAAGCCTTTCGAGACGAAAAACGTTCAAGTAATATGTATATATTTCTCGACGTTCCGGGCGTATAGTGCATTCAAAAACCCGCGAAAGACGCAGAAGACTCGCACGCGTGGAAACGACGGGGATATATTTTGTATCCTACCCGATACTGAATCCATCGCGTGCAGTCGACCCTCGCGTTCTTCCGATCAGACGCATCTATTGTTGCGCGCATGTTTTCGCGTCGCATCGCGCGAAACGTTGCACGAATCGTACCGATCGATCGATTGAAAGCAAATAATGAAAAAAGACTTCACAGCTGGCTCTTTGCCGGTCATTCGTCCCATGTTATCTCTTGCCGCGAAATTGGCGCGCAAGAGTTGGGTGTCAGACGCGCGGCTTTAAAACGAGCTTCACGGCCGGTCCCTTCGTTACCGCTTTCGTTCTTTCTCTCGGAACGACCATGAACGAACACGACGAGCGACGCTACGGCATACACACGTCCACGGATTCGATTAAAAAAACAGACTTCACAGCTGGCTCTTTGCCGGTCATTCGTCCCATATTATCTCTTGCCGCGAAATTGGCGCGCAAGAGTTGGGTGTCAGACGCACGGCTTTAAAACGAGCTTCACGGCCGGTCCTCTCAATTCCGTGTACGGTACACGCAAGATGCGGGTTCCACTTCCAGACTACCCGGTCCCTTCTCTCTACGAGAATCGATAGTAGAAGAACGGCTCGAAAACGCGTCTCAGAGACTAGGGGAAAAGAAGCGGTATGCGAGCGAAACGAAAACGCATTATGGAAACGTCGCGAAACAATGTTCGACGGTTGCTCGGTTCCAATCGTGCGGCCGTTTCAATTTCTCGTGCGCTTCACCGTCCCTCCGTAACTCTGGCCGATCGCGTATACCGAAGAGCCGACACGCGCAAAAACCACAGGCATTGTATACTGTATATATATATGTTACAGTCACAGCCTTCGCGCGTTTTACTCTCCGACGCGGGGTTTCCACGACGAAAGAGAGACAGTTTCGTGGCGGGTGACTCGGCCGAATCGCTACGACGGGTATTTCTATTATAGAACGAATCATCGCCACCCTTTACCAGTGCCCGACGAAGGAATCACAAGGTCATCTGGAGTTTACAATGCCAGCGACGGTAATTCCAACGAAGACCCGATAAGTCAACTCATCGTTCTATTTCTCCCCGTACAGAAAAGCGAATCGACGCTAACGCACCTCGCGCAAGCACGAACGTTCTCTTCGCGTGGATCATCCCATCGTCGAAAGATGTAAAGACGCATTGGAGATCGTGGTCTCTGGCGGGCTCATTGCACGCCCCACTGCATATCTTTCCTCGAATCGAGAATGATTCGTCCACTAAGGCTGCGAAACTACGCGTCGAGGAAACTAGGGGAAAGAAGCGGGATGCGAGCGAAACGACAATACATTATGGAAACGTCGCGAAACAATGTTCGGCGGTTGCTCGTTTCCTCCTGCGGACGTTTCATTGCTCGGGCGCTTCACGTCCCTCCGTAACCTTCGCGCGATCGCGTGCCCCGGAGAGCCGGCAACCGGTGAACCACAGGCGTATAAACTATAGTCTTCTATAGCAAGCCTTCGGCGGTTACTCTCCGACGCGGGGATTCCACGACGAGAGAGAATTTCGTGGCGGGTGACATCGGTCGAAACGCTACGACGGGTATTTCTATTATAGAACGAATCATCGCCACCCTTTACCAGTGCCCGACGAAGGAATCACAAGGTCATCTGGAGTTTACAATGCCAGCGACGGTAATTCCAACGAAGACCCGATAAGTCAACTCATCGTTCTATTTCTCCCCGTACAGACAAGCGAATCAACGCTATCGCACCTCACGCATGCACGAACGTTCTCTTCGCGTGAATCGTCCCATCGTCGAAAGATATAGCCGCTTGGAGATCGTGGCCCATCAAGTTCTTCCGTAACTCCTGCGCGATCGCGTACCCCGGAGAGCAGGCAACCGGTGAACCACAGGCGTATAAACTATAGTCTTCTATAGCAAGCCTTCGCGTTTACTCTACGACGCGGGGATTCCACGACGAGAGAGATTTTCGTGGCGGGTGACACGGCCGAATCGCTACGACGGGTATTTCTATTATAGAACGAATCATCGCCACCCTTTACCAGTGCCCGACGAAGGAATCACAAGGTCATCTGGAGTTTACAATGCCAGCGACGGTAATTCCAACGAAGACCCGATAAGTCAACTCATCGTTCTATTTCTCCCCGTACAGAAAAGCGAATCGGCGCTATCGCACCTCACGCAAGCAGGAATGATCTCTTCGCGTGGATCGTCCCATCGTCGAAAGATGTAAGACGTACAGAAATCGTGGTCCATCACGATTATTCGTAACTCTCCGAGTCGCGTATCTGAGAGTAGGACAAACGGAGAACCACAGGCATAAATAATACTATATGTTTCTTATATAGTTAGCCTTCGCGTTTTACTCTCCGACATGGGGATTCCACGACGAGAGAGAGTTTCGTGGCGGGTGTCTCGGCCGAATCGCTACGACGGGTATTTCTATTATAGAACGAATCATCGCCACCCTTTACCAGTGCCCGACGAAGGAATCACAAGGTCATCTGGAGTTTACAATGCCAGCGACGGTAATTCCAACGAAGACCCGATAAGTCAACTCATCGTTCTATTTCTCCCCGTACAGAAAAGCGAATCGACGCTATCGCACCTCGCGCGAGCACGTAACTACTCTTCGCGTGGATCGTCCCATCGTCGAAAGATGTAAGACGCACGGAAATCGTGGCCCATCAACGTTTTTTTGTAACTCTGCCGATCGCGTATCACAGAGCCGAGACGCACATACCACAGGCGTATAATACCGTTTTCTTTCGTATGGTAAGCCTTCGCGTTTACTCTTCGGCGCGGGGTTTCCACGTCGAGAGAGACATTCGTGGCGGGTGACATCGGTCGAAACGCTACGACGGGTATTACTATTATAGAACGAATCATCGCCACCCTTTACCAGTGCCCGACGAAGGAATCACAAGGTCATCTGGAGTTTACAATGCCAGCGACGGTAATTCCAACGAAGACCCGATAAGTCAACTCAACGTTCTATTTCTCCCCGTACAGAAAAGCGAATCGACGCTGTTGCACCTCACGCAAGCACGAACGTTCTCTTCGCGTGGATCGTCCCATCGTCGAAAGATGTAAGACGCACGGAAATCGTGGCACATCACGTGTTTTCGGAACTCTGTCGACCGCGTATCTCAGAGACGACGCGCGCGAACCACTGGCATATACTATTATATATCGCGTTTTACCCTCCGACGCGGGGATTCCACGACGAGAGAGAGTTTCGTGAGCGGGTTGACTCGGAAGAAACGCTACGACGGGTATTTCTATTATAGAACGCATCATCGCCACCCTTTACCAGTGCCCGACGAAGGAATCACAAGGTCATCTGGAGTTTACAATGCCAGCGACGGTAATTCCAACGAAGACCCGATAAGTCAACTCAACGTTCTATTTCTCCCCGTACAGAAAAGCGAATCGACGCAATCGCACCATACGCGTGCACGTAAACAACTCTTCGCGTGGATCGTCCCATCGTCGAGAGACGTAAGTTTTCATAGTATGAATTCGCGTTTTACTCTCCGACGCGGGGATTCCACGACGAGAGAGAGTTTCGTGAGCGGGTTGACTCGGAAGAAACGCTACGACGGGTATTTCTATTATAGAACGCATCATCGCCACCCTTTACCAGTGCCCGACGAAGGAATCACAAGGTCATCTGGAGTTTACAATGCCAGCGACGGTAATTCCAACGAAGACCCGATAAGTCAACTCAACGTTCTATTTCTCCCCGTACAGAAAAGCGAATCGACGCAATCGCACCATACGCGTGCACGTAAACAACTCTTCGCGTGGATCGTCCCATCGTCGAGAGACGTAAGTTTTCATAGTATGAATTCGCGTTTTACTCTCCGACGCGGGGATTCCACGACGAGAGAGAGTTTCGTGAGCGGGTTGACTCGGAAGAAACGCTACGACGGGTATTTCTATTATAGAACGCATCATCGCCACCCTTTACCAGTGCCCGACGAAGGAATCACAAGGTCATCTGGAGTTTACAATGCCAGCGACGGTAATTCCAACGAAGACCCGATAAGTCAACTCAACGTTCTATTACTCCCCGTACAGAAAAGCGAATCGACGCAATCGCACCATACGCGTGCACGTAACAACTCTTCGCGTGGATCGTCCCATCGTCGAGAGACGTAAGTTTCATAGTAAGCCTTCGGCGTTTTACTCTCCGACGCGGGGATTCCACGACGAGAGAGAGAGTTTCGTGAGCGGGTTGACTCGGAAGAAACGCTACGACGGGTATTTCTATTATAGAACGCATCATCGCCACCCTTTACCAGTGCCCGACGAAGGAATCACAAGGTCATCTGGAGTTTACAATGCCAGCGACGGTAATTCCAACGAAGACCCGATAAGTCAACTCAACGTTCTATTTCTCCCCGTACAGAAAAGCGAATCGACGCAATCGCACCATACGCGTACACGTAAACAACTCTTCGCGTGGATCGTCCCATCGTCGAGAGACGTAAGTTTTCATAGTATGAATTCGCGTTTTACTCTCCGACGCGGGGATTCCACGACGAGAGAGAGTTTCGTGAGCGGGTTGACTCGGAAGAAACGCTACGACGGGTATTTCTATTATAGAACGCATCATCGCCACCCTTTACCAGTGCCCGACGAAGGAATCACAAGGTCATCTGGAGTTTACAATGCCAGCGACGGTAATTCCAACGAAGACCCGATAAGTCAACTCAACGTTCTATTTCTCCCCGTACAGAAAAGCGAATCGACGCAATCGCACCATACGCGTGCACGTAAACAACTCTTCGCGTGGATCGTCCCATCGTCGAGAGACGTAAGTTTTCATAGTATGAATTCGCGTTTTACTCTCCGACGCGGGGATTCCACGACGAGAGAGAGTTTCGTGAGCGGGTTGACTCGGAAGAAACGCTACGACGGGTATTTCTATTATAGAAC
>NW_027475209.1:212500-220000 GCF_051020985.1 Nomia melanderi
AAATTTATTTTTCTCAGAAACTCCGAAAAACAGAGTGGTCGAATCCGTGCAAGCCGGAATTTTTCTAAGTCCCCACGGTCAAGAGTAAACTTTTTTAATAAGCGTTTTAAAATTATTTCAATGTTTAATCCATGCGTAAACATGAAGTTTATTAACGTTTTTAACATTAAAAAAAATTACAAAAATTTATTTTTCGGAAAAAATGGAAAAAACCGATTCGTCGGAGCGAGGTGTCCTGCCCGTGCGGTAATTCCAGCAGGCGAATCGGACTTCCCGAAATTTTTCTAAGTCCCACGGTCGACACCAACTTTTTTAATAAGCGTTTTAAAATTATTTCAATGTTTAATCCATGCGTAAACATGAAGTTTATTAACGTTTTTAACATTAAAAAAAATTACAAAAATTTATTTTTCGGAAAAAAAGGAAAAAACCGATTCGGCGGAGCGAGGTGTCCAGCCCGTGCGGTAATTCCAGCAGGCGAATCGGACTTCCCGAAATTTTTCTAAGTCCCACGGTCGACACCAACTTTTTTAATAAGCGTTTTAAAATTATTTCAATGTTTAATCCATGCGTAAACATGATGTTTATTAACGTTTTCAACGTTAAAAAAAATTACAAAAATTTATTTTTCAAAAAAAATGGAAAAAACCGATTCGTCGGAGCGAGGTGTCCTGCCCGTGCGGTAATTCCAGCAGGCGAATCGGACTTCCCGAAATTTTTCTAAGTCCCACGGTCGACACCAACTTTTTTAATAAGCGTTTTAAAATTATTTCAATGTTTAATCCATGCGTAAACATGAAGTTTATTAACGTTTTTAACATTAAAAAAAATTACAAAAATTTATTTTTCGGAAAAAATGGAAAAAACCGATTCGTCGGAGCGAGGTGTCCTGCCCGTGCGGTAATTCCAGCAGGCGAATCGGACTTCCCGAAATTTTTCTAAGTCCCACGGTCGACACCAACTTTTTTAATAAGCGTTTTAAAATTATTTCAATGTTTAATCCATGCGTAAACATGAAGTTTATTAACGTTTTTAACATTAAAAAAAATTACAAAAATTTATTTTTCGGAAAAAAAGGAAAAAACCGATTCGGCGGAGCGAGGTGTCCAGCCCGTGCGGTAATTCCAGCAGGCGAATCGGACTTCCCGAAATTTTTCTAAGTCCCACGGTCGACACCAACTTTTTTAATAAGCGTTTTAAAATTATTTCAATGTTTAATCCATGCGTAAACATGAAGTTTATTAACGTTTTTAACATTAAAAAAAATTACAAAAATTTATTTTTCGGAAAAAATGGAAAAAACCGATTCGTCGGAGCGAGGTGTCCTGCCCGTGCGGTAATTCCAGCAGGCGAATCGGACTTCCCGAAATTTTTCTAAGTCCCACGGTCGACACCAACTTTTTTAATAAGCGTTTTAAAATTATTTCAATGTTTAATCCATGCGTAAACATGAAGTTTATTAACGTTTTTAACATTAAAAAAAATTACAAAAATTTATTTTTCGGAAAAAAAGGAAAAAACCGATTCGGCGGAGCGAGGTGTCCAGCCCGTGCGGTAATTCCAGCAGGCGAATCGGACTTCCCGAAATTTTTCTAAGTCCCACGGTCGACACCAACTTTTTTAATAAGCGTTTTAAAATTATTTCAATGTTTAATCCATGCGTAAACATGATGTTTATTAACGTTTTCAACGTTAAAAAAAATTACAAAAATTTATTTTTCAAAAAAAATGGAAAAAACCGATTCGTCGGAGCGAGGTGTCCTGCCCGTGCGGTAATTCCAGCAGGCGAATCGGACTTCCCGAAATTTTTCTAAGTCCCACGGTCGACACCAACTTTTTTAATAAGCGTTTTAAAATTATTTCAATGTTTAATCCATGCGTAAACATGAAGTTTATTAACGTTTTTAACATTAAAAAAAATTACAAAAATTTATTTTTCGGAAAAAATGGAAAAAACCGATTCGTCGGAGCGAGGTGTCCTGCCCGTGCGGTAATTCCAGCAGGCGAATCGGACTTCCCGAAATTTTTCTAAGTCCCACGGTCGACACCAACTTTTTTAATAAGCGTTTTAAAATTATTTCAATGTTTAATCCATGCGTAAACATGAAGTTTATTAACGTTTTTAACATTAAAAAAAATTACAAAAATTTATTTTTCGGAAAAAAAGGAAAAAACCGATTCGGCGGAGCGAGGTGTCCAGCCCGTGCGGTAATTCCAGCAGGCGAATCGGACTTCCCGAAATTTTTCTAAGTCCCACGGTCGACACCAACTTTTTTAATAAGCGTTTTAAAATTATTTCAATGTTTAATCCATGCGTAAACATGATGTTTATTAACGTTTTCAACGTTAAAAAAAATTACAAAAATTTATTTTTCAAAAAAAATGGAAAAAACCGATTCGTCGGAGCGAGGTGTCCTGCCCGTGCGGTAATTCCAGCAGGCGAATCGGACTTCCCGAAATTTTTCTAAGTCCCACGGTCGACACCAACTTTTTTAATAAGCGTTTTAAAATTATTTCAATGTTTAATCCATGCGTAAACATGAAGTTTATTAACGTTTTTAACATTAAAAAAAATTACAAAAATTTATTTTTCGGAAAAAATGGAAAAAACCGATTCGTCGGAGCGAGGTGTCCTGCCCGTGCGGTAATTCCAGCAGGCGAATCGGACTTCCCGAAATTTTTCTAAGTCCCACGGTCGACACCAACTTTTTTAATAAGCGTTTTAAAATTATTTCAATGTTTAATCCATGCGTAAACATGAAGTTTATTAACGTTTTTAACATTAAAAAAAATTACAAAAATTTATTTTTCGGAAAAAAAGGAAAAAACCGATTCGGCGGAGCGAGGTGTCCAGCCCGTGCGGTAATTCCAGCAGGCGAATCGGACTTCCCGAAATTTTTCTAAGTCCCACGGTCGACACCAACTTTTTTAATAAGCGTTTTAAAATTATTTCAATGTTTAATCCATGCGTAAACATGATGTTTATTAACGTTTTCAACGTTAAAAAAAATTACAAAAATTTATTTTTCAAAAAAAATGGAAAAAACCGATTCGTCGGAGCGAGGTGTCCTGCCCGTGCGGTAATTCCAGCAGGCGAATCGGACTTCCCGAAATTTTTCTAAGTCCCACGGTCGACACCAACTTTTTTAATAAGTGTTTTAAAATTATTTCAATGTTTAATCCATGCGTAAACATGAAGTTTATTAACGTTTTTAACATTAAAAAAAATTACAAAAATTTATTTTTCGGAAAAAATGGAAAAAACCGATTCGTCGGAGCGAGGTGTCCTGCCCGTGCGGTAATTCCAGCAGGCGAATCGGACTTCCCGAAATTTTTCTAAGTCCCACGGTCGACACCAACTTTTTTAATAAGCGTTTTAAAATTATTTCAATGTTTAATCCATGCGTAAACATGATGTTTATTAACGTTTTCAACGTTAAAAAAAATTACAAAAATTTATTTTTCAAGAAAAATGGAAAATACCGATTCGGCGGAGCGAGGTGTCCAGCCCGTGCGGTAATTCCAGCAGGCGAATCGGACTTCCCGAAATTTTTCTAAGTCCCACGGTCGACACCAACTTTTTTAATAAGCGTTTTAAAATTATTTCAATGTTTAATCCATGCGTAAACATGATGTTTATTAACGTTTTCAACGTTAAAAAAAATTACAAAAATTTATTTTTCAAGAAAAATGGAAAATACCGATTCGGCGGAGCGAGGTGTCCAGCCCGTGCGGTAATTCCAGCAGGCGAATCGGACTTCCCGAAATTTTTCTAAGTCCCACGGTCGACACCAACTTTTTTAATAAGTGTTTTAAAATTATTTCAATGTTTAATCCATGCGTAAACATGACGTTTATTAACGTTTTTGACATTAAAAAAAATTACAAAAATTTATTTTTCAAAAAAAATGGAAAAAACCGATTCGTCGGAGCGAGGTGTCCAGCCCGTGCGGTAATTCCAGCAGGCGAATCGGACTTCCCGAAATTTTTCTAAGTCCCACGGTCGACACCAACTTTTTTAATAAGCGTTTTAAAATTATTTCAATGTTTAATCCATGCGTAAACATGATGTTTATTAACGTTTTCAACGTTAAAAAAAATTACAAAAATTTATTTTTCAAAAAAAATGGAAAAAACCGATTCGTCGGAGCGAGGTGTCCTGCCCGTGCGGTAATTCCAGCAGGCGAATCGGACTTCCCGAAATTTTTCTAAGTCCCACGGTCGACACCAACTTTTTTAATAAGCGTTTTAAAATTATTTCAATGTTTAATCCATGCGTAAACATGAAGTTTATTAACGTTTTTAACATTAAAAAAAATTACAAAAATTTATTTTTCGGAAAAAATGGAAAAAACCGATTCGTCGGAGCGAGGTGTCCTGCCCGTGCGGTAATTCCAGCAGGCGAATCGGACTTCCCGAAATTTTTCTAAGTCCCACGGTCGACACCAACTTTTTTAATAAGCGTTTTAAAATTATTTCAATGTTTAATCCATGCGTAAACATGAAGTTTATTAACGTTTTTAACATTAAAAAAAATTACAAAAATTTATTTTTCGGAAAAAAAGGAAAAAACCGATTCGGCGGAGCGAGGTGTCCAGCCCGTGCGGTAATTCCAGCAGGCGAATCGGACTTCCCGAAATTTTTCTAAGTCCCACGGTCGACACCAACTTTTTTAATAAGCGTTTTAAAATTATTTCAATGTTTAATCCATGCGTAAACATGAAGTTTATTAACGTTTTTAACATTAAAAAAAATTACAAAAATTTATTTTTCGGAAAAAATGGAAAAAACCGATTCGTCGGAGCGAGGTGTCCTGCCCGTGCGGTAATTCCAGCAGGCGAATCGGACTTCCCGAAATTTTTCTAAGTCCCACGGTCGACACCAACTTTTTTAATAAGCGTTTTAAAATTATTTCAATGTTTAATCCATGCGTAAACATGATGTTTATTAACGTTTTCAACGTTAAAAAAAATTACAAAAATTTATTTTTCAAAAAAAATGGAAAAAACCGATTCGTCGGAGCGAGGTGTCCTGCCCGTGCGGTAATTCCAGCAGGCGAATCGGACTTCCCGAAATTTTTCTAAGTCCCACGGTCGACACCAACTTTTTTAATAAGTGTTTTAAAATTATTTCAATGTTTAATCCATGCGTAAACATGACGTTTATTAACGTTTTTGACATTAAAAAAAATTACAAAAATTTATTTTTCAAAAAAAATGGAAAAAACCGATTCGTCGGAGCGAGGTGTCCAGCCCGTGCGGTAATGCCAGCAGGCGATCCGGGGTACTCGAAATTTTTCTAAGTCCCGACGGTCAAGAGTAAACTTTTTCATCGCATATTTCAAAATTTTTTCAATGTTTAATCTACGCATAAAAACGCAGTTTATCGCAGTTTTTAACGTTGAGAAAATTGACAAAAATTTTTTTTTCACTGAAAATGGAAAAAATGTATCGGTCGATGCGGGCTATCCAGGCCGTGCGGTAATTCCAGCAGGCGATCCGGGGTACTCGAAATTTTTCTAAGTCCCGACGGTCAAGAGTAAACTTTTTCATCACATATTTCAAAATTTTTTTAATGTTTAATCCACGCATAAAAACGCAGTTTATTAACGTTTTTAACGTTGAGAAAATTGACAAAAATTTTTTTTTCACTGAAAATGGAAAAAATGTATCGGTCGATGCGGGCTATCCAGGCCGTGCGGTAATTCCAGCAGGCGATCCGGGGTACTCGAAATTTTTCTAAGTCCCGACGGTCAAGAGTAAACTTTTTCATCACATATTTCAAAATTTTTTTAATGTTTAATCCACGCATAAAAACGCAGTTTATTAACGTTTTTAACGTTGAGAAAATTGACAAAAATTTTTTTTTCACTGAAAATGGAAAAAATGTATCGGTCGATGCGGGCTATCCAGGCCGTGCGGTAATTCCAGCAGGCGATCCGGGGTACTCGAAATTTTTCTAAGTCCCGACGGTCAAGAGTAAACTTTTTCATCACATATTTCAAAATTTTTTTAATGTTTAATCCACGCATAAAAACGCAGTTTATTAACGTTTTTAACGTTGAGAAAATTGACAAAAATTTTTTTTTCACTGAAAATGGAAAAAATGTATCGGTCGATGCGGGCTGTCCAGGCCGTGCGGTAATTCCAGCAGGCGATCCGAGGTACTCGAAATTTTTCTAAGTCCGAACGGTCAAGAGTAAACTTTTTCATCACATATTTCAAAATTTTTTTAATGTTTAATCCACGCATAAAAACGCAGTTTATTAACGTTTTTAACGTTGAGAAAATTGACAAAAATTTTTTTTTCACTGAAAATGGAAAAAATGTATCGGTCGATGCGAGCTGTCCAGGCCGTGCGGTAATTCCAGCCGGCGATCCGAGGTACTCGAAATTTTTCTAAGTCCGAACGGTCAAGAGTAAACTTTTTCATCACATATTTCAAAATTTTTTCAATGTTTAATCCACTCATAAAAACGCAGTTTATTAACGTTTTTAACGTTGAGAAAATTGACAAAAATTTTTTTTTCACTGAAAATGGAAAAAATGTATCGGTCGATGCGGGCTGTCCAGGCCGTGCGGTAATTCCAGCAGGCGATCCGGGGTACTCGAAATTTTTCTAAGTCCGAACGGTCAAGAATAAACTTTTTTATTACATGTTTTAAAAATTTTTCAATGCTTAATCCGTGCATAAGAGTGCAGTTTATTAACGTTTTTAAGGTTGAAAAAATTGACAAAAATTTTTTTTTCTCTGAAAATGAAAAAAATGTATCGGTCGAAGCGGGCTGTCCAGGCCGCGCGGTAATGCCAGCAGGTCGAACGGGGCGACCCGAAATTTTTCTAAGTCCCTGCGGTCAAGAATAAACTTTTTTATTATGCGTTTTAAAATTTTTTCGGCGCTTAATCCATGGATAAAAAGGCAGCCCGAACACGTTTTTAACGTTGAAAAAATTGACCAAAATTTTTTTTTCACAAAAACTGCGAAAAACAGATCGACCGAATCTACTTTTCTCCGTCTCGCGGTAAGTCCAACCGGCCAAACCGGCTGACTCGAAATTTTTCCAAGTCCCAACGGTCAGGAATAAAATTTTTCAAAATTCGGTTTAAAAATTTTCCAACGCTTAAGTCGTGTACGAATAACGATGAAAAAATGTACAAAAATTTTTTTTATCTCGTTATTTTTCAAAGTTCCAGCGGCGTATTGCTTTTCAACTGAGCGAAAAAAAACGGAGAAACGAACGAAAGAGGAGAAAAATTTTTTCCTCTCTGTCGTTCGTTCCTCCAAGTTTCGCTCGAGCGCGCCGATTTCAAAGTTCCAGCGGCGTATTGCTTTTCATCGGAGCGAAAAAAAAATGGAGAAACGAACGAAAGAGAAGAAAATTTTCTTCCTCTCTATCGTTCGTTCCTCCAAGTTTCGCTCGAGCGCGCCGATTTCAAAGTTCCAGCGGCGTATTGCTTTTCATCGGAGCGAAAAAAAAATGGAGAAACGAACGCGAAAGAG
>NW_027475209.1:225000-232500 GCF_051020985.1 Nomia melanderi
TCGGGGACTGGACGACCGAAGCGGATCTCGCGCGGTCTCGCGATCGACAGTGAAGAGAAGTGCAGAAGAGGAAAAGAAGACACGACAAACACACACCATGGGGCGACCGACGCGTTCGTTTCAACGCTTTCGCACAAAGTCGGCGGCGGTTATATATTTATATCATTATATTCCGGCGGACGGGACGCGACGTTCGAAAGCCTCGCCAAAGAGGAGCTCCTGCCTCTTCCTCTCTCTTTTCTACGAGAAAAGATAAACGTATTTTACGGGGATACGGAAACGTTACCACGTGGTGTCACACACGATCGTCCGTCTCTTCTCTATAGCAGAAACCGATAAAAATACACCTCCCGAAAGAGAGTATATGGTGATTCTTTTTATATATATATATATTTCGAAATACAACTGAACGTGGCGGAAGCGCACGGTGGTGGTCCAGCGAGGACACGCGACGACGGGGAATAAGAACTATTCGACCCGTTACGAATACGCATGCTCGTCCCGCACGATTTTAACACACACCGTGTTTTTCTCCAGTCGTCAAAGCGTTCGTGCGTCGAATTCGAAAAATAAAAAAAAAAGAAAAACACCTTTTCTCTCTCTCGGGGTAAAAGAGTCGATGTGTATTGTGTATAAAGGTTCTGCGAGAAGTCTCGTTTTGACGTGTGTTCCGCCGATAACGACGATCCTCCGAAACGGGGATACAGAAACGTTACACCTCACAACACGATCTCCGTCTCTTCTCTATAGCAGAAACCGATAAAAATACACCTCCCGAAAGAGAGTATATGGTGATTCTTTTTATATATATATATTTCGAAATTCAACTGAACGTGGCGGAAGCGCACGGTGGTGGTCCAGCGAGGACACGCGACGACGGGGAATAAGAACTATTCGACCCGTTACGAATACGCATGCTCGTCCCGCACGATTTTAACACACACCGTGTTTTTCTCCAGTCGTCAAAGCGTTCGTGCGTCGAATTCGAAAAATAAAAAAAAGAAATACACCTTTTCTCTCTCTCTCGGGGTAAAAAGAGTCGATGTGTATTGTGTATAAAGGTTCTGCTGCGAGAAGTCTCGTTTTGCCGTGTGTTTCGGTAACGACGATCCTCCGAAACGTACATCTCATTCGTAAGAGAGGAAGAAAACAATCTCCCTGGGGCCAGTCGGTAATATACCGACATACGACGTGTCGTGCACATCCGTCTCACGCACGGTATACAAAATATGAATAAAACGTGTGTAGTCTCTCTCTCTCTCGACTTCTTAATATTTTCTTTCACCTCTGACGCATCATTTCAGGTGACGTCGGGAGCGCGGGAAAAAAAATTTTTCTAAACACACGAAACCGTTCATCTCACGAACAGCCGAAAAAGTTGTCGCTCAGATCCATATCGCAGTGGAGCGGTATCCGCGGGCGGTCGTAATTGAACGACGCACGACGCCGCGAACACTCACGCGAGTCCATACAAACGATTCCGATCGTTTTGCAACAACTAGAACGTACACTGTCCGTGAAATTCACAGAATTTTCGCGTGTCCGCGACAAACGCCGACGAGACACCCATCGTTCGCTCGTACGTAGCATCCTTCTCTTAACCCGACTCAGAAACGTTCTTTGCGCCCTTCGGTAAAAAAACGTTCGATCCGAAGAGGTGAACGACGGCGGGGATTTGACAGAGCTACGCAAGCAGTGTATGGTACGTAAACGACCCTCAGCCAGGCGTGGTCCAGGAATTGTATCCGTGGACCGCAATGTGCGTTCGAAATGTCGATGTTCATGTGTCCTGCAGTTCACACGTTGACGCGCAATTAGCTGCGTTCTTCATCGACCCACGAGCCAAGTGATCCACCGTTCAGGGTAATCGTATAAATTTTATATTTCACATATATAATTTTATTCTCATTTGTTCGACCTAATATCTCTCTTCTTTCAAAGAGAAGATAAAAGTTGATACCTGAATCTCCGACCAGCGCGCGAAGGAGATTCAGGCGTCGCCTTGGAGACGACACCGAAGCCTTTCGAGACGAAAAACGTTCAAGTAATATGTATATATTTCTCGACGTTCCGGGCGTATAGTGCATTCAAAAACCCGCGAAAGACGCAGAAGACTCGCACGCGTGGAAACGACGGGGATATATTTTGTATCCTACCCGATACTGAATCCATCGCGTGCAGTCGACCCTCGCGTTCTTCCGATCAGACGCATCTATTGTTGCGCGCATGTTTTCGCGTCGCATCGCGCGAAACGTTGCACGAATCGTACCGATCGATCGATTGAAAGCAAATAATGAAAAAAGACTTCACAGCTGGCTCTTTGCCGGTCATTCGTCCCATGTTATCTCTTGCCGCGAAATTGGCGCGCAAGAGTTGGGTGTCAGACGCGCGGCTTTAAAACGAGCTTCACGGCCGGTCCCTTCGTTACCGCTTTCGTTCTTTCTCTCGGAACGACCATGAACGAACACGACGAGCGACGCTACGGCATACACACGTCCACGGATTCGATTAAAAAAACAGACTTCACAGCTGGCTCTTTGCCGGTCATTCGTCCCATATTATCTCTTGCCGCGAAATTGGCGCGCAAGAGTTGGGTGTCAGACGCACGGCTTTAAAACGAGCTTCACGGCCGGTCCTCTCAATTCCGTGTACGGTACACGCAAGATGCGGGTTCCACTTCCAGACTACCCGGTCCCTTCTCTCTACGAGAATCGATAGTAGAAGAACGGCTCGAAAACGCGTCTCAGAGACTAGGGGAAAAGAAGCGGTATGCGAGCGAAACGAAAACGCATTATGGAAACGTCGCGAAACAATGTTCGACGGTTGCTCGGTTCCAATCGTGCGGCCGTTTCAATTTCTCGTGCGCTTCACCGTCCCTCCGTAACTCTGGCCGATCGCGTATACCGAAGAGCCGACACGCGCAAAAACCACAGGCATTGTATACTGTATATATATATGTTACAGTCACAGCCTTCGCGCGTTTTACTCTCCGACGCGGGGTTTCCACGACGAAAGAGAGACAGTTTCGTGGCGGGTGACTCGGCCGAATCGCTACGACGGGTATTTCTATTATAGAACGAATCATCGCCACCCTTTACCAGTGCCCGACGAAGGAATCACAAGGTCATCTGGAGTTTACAATGCCAGCGACGGTAATTCCAACGAAGACCCGATAAGTCAACTCATCGTTCTATTTCTCCCCGTACAGAAAAGCGAATCGACGCTAACGCACCTCGCGCAAGCACGAACGTTCTCTTCGCGTGGATCATCCCATCGTCGAAAGATGTAAAGACGCATTGGAGATCGTGGTCTCTGGCGGGCTCATTGCACGCCCCACTGCATATCTTTCCTCGAATCGAGAATGATTCGTCCACTAAGGCTGCGAAACTACGCGTCGAGGAAACTAGGGGAAAGAAGCGGGATGCGAGCGAAACGACAATACATTATGGAAACGTCGCGAAACAATGTTCGGCGGTTGCTCGTTTCCTCCTGCGGACGTTTCATTGCTCGGGCGCTTCACGTCCCTCCGTAACCTTCGCGCGATCGCGTGCCCCGGAGAGCCGGCAACCGGTGAACCACAGGCGTATAAACTATAGTCTTCTATAGCAAGCCTTCGGCGGTTACTCTCCGACGCGGGGATTCCACGACGAGAGAGAATTTCGTGGCGGGTGACATCGGTCGAAACGCTACGACGGGTATTTCTATTATAGAACGAATCATCGCCACCCTTTACCAGTGCCCGACGAAGGAATCACAAGGTCATCTGGAGTTTACAATGCCAGCGACGGTAATTCCAACGAAGACCCGATAAGTCAACTCATCGTTCTATTTCTCCCCGTACAGACAAGCGAATCAACGCTATCGCACCTCACGCATGCACGAACGTTCTCTTCGCGTGAATCGTCCCATCGTCGAAAGATATAGCCGCTTGGAGATCGTGGCCCATCAAGTTCTTCCGTAACTCCTGCGCGATCGCGTACCCCGGAGAGCAGGCAACCGGTGAACCACAGGCGTATAAACTATAGTCTTCTATAGCAAGCCTTCGCGTTTACTCTACGACGCGGGGATTCCACGACGAGAGAGATTTTCGTGGCGGGTGACACGGCCGAATCGCTACGACGGGTATTTCTATTATAGAACGAATCATCGCCACCCTTTACCAGTGCCCGACGAAGGAATCACAAGGTCATCTGGAGTTTACAATGCCAGCGACGGTAATTCCAACGAAGACCCGATAAGTCAACTCATCGTTCTATTTCTCCCCGTACAGAAAAGCGAATCGGCGCTATCGCACCTCACGCAAGCAGGAATGATCTCTTCGCGTGGATCGTCCCATCGTCGAAAGATGTAAGACGTACAGAAATCGTGGTCCATCACGATTATTCGTAACTCTCCGAGTCGCGTATCTGAGAGTAGGACAAACGGAGAACCACAGGCATAAATAATACTATATGTTTCTTATATAGTTAGCCTTCGCGTTTTACTCTCCGACATGGGGATTCCACGACGAGAGAGAGTTTCGTGGCGGGTGTCTCGGCCGAATCGCTACGACGGGTATTTCTATTATAGAACGAATCATCGCCACCCTTTACCAGTGCCCGACGAAGGAATCACAAGGTCATCTGGAGTTTACAATGCCAGCGACGGTAATTCCAACGAAGACCCGATAAGTCAACTCATCGTTCTATTTCTCCCCGTACAGAAAAGCGAATCGACGCTATCGCACCTCGCGCGAGCACGTAACTACTCTTCGCGTGGATCGTCCCATCGTCGAAAGATGTAAGACGCACGGAAATCGTGGCCCATCAACGTTTTTTTGTAACTCTGCCGATCGCGTATCACAGAGCCGAGACGCACATACCACAGGCGTAAACCACAGGCGTATAAACTATAGTCTTCTATAGCAAGCCTTCGCGTTTACTCTACGACGCGGGGATTCCACGACGAGAGAGATTTTCGTGGCGGGTGACACGGCCGAATCGCTACGACGGGTATTTCTATTATAGAACGAATCATCGCCACCCTTTACCAGTGCCCGACGAAGGAATCACAAGGTCATCTGGAGTTTACAATGCCAGCGACGGTAATTCCAACGAAGACCCGATAAGTCAACTCATCGTTCTATTTCTCCCCGTACAGAAAAGCGAATCGGCGCTATCGCACCTCACGCAAGCAGGAATGATCTCTTCGCGTGGATCGTCCCATCGTCGAAAGATGTAAGACGTACAGAAATCGTGGTCCATCACGATTATTCGTAACTCTCCGAGTCGCGTATCTGAGAGTAGGACAAACGGAGAACCACAGGCATAAATAATACTATATGTTTCTTATATAGTTAGCCTTCGCGTTTTACTCTCCGACATGGGGATTCCACGACGAGAGAGAGTTTCGTGGCGGGTGTCTCGGCCGAATCGCTACGACGGGTATTTCTATTATAGAACGAATCATCGCCACCCTTTACCAGTGCCCGACGAAGGAATCACAAGGTCATCTGGAGTTTACAATGCCAGCGACGGTAATTCCAACGAAGACCCGATAAGTCAACTCATCGTTCTATTTCTCCCCGTACAGAAAAGCGAATCGACGCTATCGCACCTCGCGCGAGCACGTAACTACTCTTCGCGTGGATCGTCCCATCGTCGAAAGATGTAAGACGCACGGAAATCGTGGCCCATCAACGTTTTTTTGTAACTCTGCCGATCGCGTATCACAGAGCCGAGACGCACATACCACAGGCGTATAATACCGTTTTCTTTCGTATGGTAAGCCTTCGCGTTTACTCTTCGGCGCGGGGTTTCCACGTCGAGAGAGACATTCGTGGCGGGTGACATCGGTCGAAACGCTACGACGGGTATTACTATTATAGAACGAATCATCGCCACCCTTTACCAGTGCCCGACGAAGGAATCACAAGGTCATCTGGAGTTTACAATGCCAGCGACGGTAATTCCAACGAAGACCCGATAAGTCAACTCAACGTTCTATTTCTCCCCGTACAGAAAAGCGAATCGACGCTGTTGCACCTCACGCAAGCACGAACGTTCTCTTCGCGTGGATCGTCCCATCGTCGAAAGATGTAAGACGCACGGAAATCGTGGCACATCACGTGTTTTCGGAACTCTGTCGACCGCGTATCTCAGAGACGACGCGCGCGAACCACTGGCATATACTATTATATATCGCGTTTTACCCTCCGACGCGGGGATTCCACGACGAGAGAGAGTTTCGTGAGCGGGTTGACTCGGAAGAAACGCTACGACGGGTATTTCTATTATAGAACGCATCATCGCCACCCTTTACCAGTGCCCGACGAAGGAATCACAAGGTCATCTGGAGTTTACAATGCCAGCGACGGTAATTCCAACGAAGACCCGATAAGTCAACTCAACGTTCTATTTCTCCCCGTACAGAAAAGCGAATCGACGCAATCGCACCATACGCGTGCACGTAAACAACTCTTCGCGTGGATCGTCCCATCGTCGAGAGACGTAAGTTTTCATAGTATGAATTCGCGTTTTACTCTCCGACGCGGGGATTCCACGACGAGAGAGAGTTTCGTGAGCGGGTTGACTCGGAAGAAACGCTACGACGGGTATTTCTATTATAGAACGCATCATCGCCACCCTTTACCAGTGCCCGACGAAGGAATCACAAGGTCATCTGGAGTTTACAATGCCAGCGACGGTAATTCCAACGAAGACCCGATAAGTCAACTCAACGTTCTATTTCTCCCCGTACAGAAAAGCGAATCGACGCAATCGCACCATACGCGTGCACGTAAACAACTCTTCGCGTGGATCGTCCCATCGTCGAGAGACGTAAGTTTTCATAGTATGAATTCGCGTTTTACTCTCCGACGCGGGGATTCCACGACGAGAGAGAGTTTCGTGAGCGGGTTGACTCGGAAGAAACGCTACGACGGGTATTTCTATTATAGAACGCATCATCGCCACCCTTTACCAGTGCCCGACGAAGGAATCACAAGGTCATCTGGAGTTTACAATGCCAGCGACGGTAATTCCAACGAAGACCCGATAAGTCAACTCAACGTTCTATTACTCCCCGTACAGAAAAGCGAATCGACGCAATCGCACCATACGCGTGCACGTAACAACTCTTCGCGTGGATCGTCCCATCGTCGAGAGACGTAAGTTTCATAGTAAGCCTTCGGCGTTTTACTCTCCGACGCGGGGATTCCACGACGAGAGAGAGAGTTTCGTGAGCGGGTTGACTCGGAAGAAACGCTACGACGGGTATTTCTATTATAGAACGCATCATCGCCACCCTTTACCAGTGCCCGACGAAGGAATCACAAGGTCATCTGGAGTTTACAATGCCAGCGACGGTAATTCCAACGAAGACCCGATAAGTCAACTCAACGTTCTATTTCTCCCCGTACAGAAAAGCGAATCGACGCAATCGCACCATACGCGTACACGTAAACAACTCTTCGCGTGGATCGTCCCATCGTCGAGAGACGTAAGTTTTCATAGTATGAAT
>NW_027475209.1:237500-239960 GCF_051020985.1 Nomia melanderi
TGAACGACTGCTTCTCGACCGAGATCGTAGAATAGCCGCTCGCCCGCCGCTGCGCCGACCGGTCCGCTCGAACCGACGTGCTCTCTTATAGTAACCAAACGGGCGGCCGCGACGACCGCGGCGCCGGCCGCTCAGCACGGGCGCTTATGGTGGTAAACTGCCGCGCGTACAGACCAACCGGCCGGGCTGCTGGTACTTAGCCGCTGAAACTATGGTCGATTCGAACATATATTAACATACGATTTTTATTCGATAAATCGTTATTGTACATATTAAACGTTAGTTTCCACCGAAAGAAAAATTTTTTAGAATTTTTTTTTTCCAAAAATTGCAAGAGTAAACTTTTTTAATATTCGATTTAAAAATTTTTAAATGCTTAATCCTTACATTAAACTACTGGGAGAACTCAGAAATCATAATGAAAAAAATTACAAAAATTTATTTTTCTCAGAAACTCCGAAAAACAGAGTGGTCGAATCCGTGCAAGCCGGAATTTTTCTAAGTCCCCACGGTCAAGAGTAAACTTTTTTAATAAGCGTTTTAAAATTATTTCAATGTTTAATCCATGCGTAAACATGAAGTTTATTAACGTTTTTAACATTAAAAAAAATTACAAAAATTTATTTTTCGGAAAAAATGGAAAAAACCGATTCGTCGGAGCGAGGTGTCCTGCCCGTGCGGTAATTCCAGCAGGCGAATCGGACTTCCCGAAATTTTTCTAAGTCCCACGGTCGACACCAACTTTTTTAATAAGCGTTTTAAAATTATTTCAATGTTTAATCCATGCGTAAACATGAAGTTTATTAACGTTTTTAACATTAAAAAAAATTACAAAAATTTATTTTTCGGAAAAAAAGGAAAAAACCGATTCGGCGGAGCGAGGTGTCCAGCCCGTGCGGTAATTCCAGCAGGCGAATCGGACTTCCCGAAATTTTTCTAAGTCCCACGGTCGACACCAACTTTTTTAATAAGCGTTTTAAAATTATTTCAATGTTTAATCCATGCGTAAACATGATGTTTATTAACGTTTTCAACGTTAAAAAAAATTACAAAAATTTATTTTTCAAAAAAAATGGAAAAAACCGATTCGTCGGAGCGAGGTGTCCTGCCCGTGCGGTAATTCCAGCAGGCGAATCGGACTTCCCGAAATTTTTCTAAGTCCCACGGTCGACACCAACTTTTTTAATAAGCGTTTTAAAATTATTTCAATGTTTAATCCATGCGTAAACATGAAGTTTATTAACGTTTTTAACATTAAAAAAAATTACAAAAATTTATTTTTCGGAAAAAATGGAAAAAACCGATTCGTCGGAGCGAGGTGTCCTGCCCGTGCGGTAATTCCAGCAGGCGAATCGGACTTCCCGAAATTTTTCTAAGTCCCACGGTCGACACCAACTTTTTTAATAAGCGTTTTAAAATTATTTCAATGTTTAATCCATGCGTAAACATGAAGTTTATTAACGTTTTTAACATTAAAAAAAATTACAAAAATTTATTTTTCGGAAAAAAAGGAAAAAACCGATTCGGCGGAGCGAGGTGTCCAGCCCGTGCGGTAATTCCAGCAGGCGAATCGGACTTCCCGAAATTTTTCTAAGTCCCACGGTCGACACCAACTTTTTTAATAAGCGTTTTAAAATTATTTCAATGTTTAATCCATGCGTAAACATGAAGTTTATTAACGTTTTTAACATTAAAAAAAATTACAAAAATTTATTTTTCGGAAAAAATGGAAAAAACCGATTCGTCGGAGCGAGGTGTCCTGCCCGTGCGGTAATTCCAGCAGGCGAATCGGACTTCCCGAAATTTTTCTAAGTCCCACGGTCGACACCAACTTTTTTAATAAGCGTTTTAAAATTATTTCAATGTTTAATCCATGCGTAAACATGAAGTTTATTAACGTTTTTAACATTAAAAAAAATTACAAAAATTTATTTTTCGGAAAAAAAGGAAAAAACCGATTCGGCGGAGCGAGGTGTCCAGCCCGTGCGGTAATTCCAGCAGGCGAATCGGACTTCCCGAAATTTTTCTAAGTCCCACGGTCGACACCAACTTTTTTAATAAGCGTTTTAAAATTATTTCAATGTTTAATCCATGCGTAAACATGATGTTTATTAACGTTTTCAACGTTAAAAAAAATTACAAAAATTTATTTTTCAAAAAAAATGGAAAAAACCGATTCGTCGGAGCGAGGTGTCCTGCCCGTGCGGTAATTCCAGCAGGCGAATCGGACTTCCCGAAATTTTTCTAAGTCCCACGGTCGACACCAACTTTTTTAATAAGCGTTTTAAAATTATTTCAATGTTTAATCCATGCGTAAACATGAAGTTTATTAACGTTTTTAACATTAAAAAAAATTACAAAAATTTATTTTTCGGAAAAAATGGAAAAAACCGATTCGTCGGAGCGAGGTGTCCTGCCCGTGCGGTAATTCCAGCAGGCGAATCGGACTTCCCGAAATTT
>NW_027475210.1:0-12500 GCF_051020985.1 Nomia melanderi
AATATATAAAAACTAACAAAACTCTATAAAACTCTATAAAACTCTGTAAAACTATATAAAACTATATAACACTATATAAAACAATACAAAACTAACAAAACTATATAAAACGATAGAAAACTATATAAAACTGTATAAAACTATATAAAACTAATAAAACTATATAAAACTAACAAAACTATATAAAACTATATAAAACTATATAAAACTATATAAAACTATATAAAACTATATAAAACTAATAAAACTAATAAAACTATATAAAACTATAGAAAACTAACAAAACTATATAAAACTATGTAAAACCATATAAAACTATCAAAGTATATAAAACTATATGAAACTATATAAAACGATATAAAACTAATAAAACTATATAAAACTACATAACACTATATATAACTATATAAAACTATATAAAACTAATAAAACTATATAAAACTATATAAAACTATATAAACCTGTATAAAACTATATAAAACTAATAAAACTATATAAAACTATATAAAACTATGTAACACTATATAAAACTAACAAAACTATATAAAACTCTATAAAACTCTATAAAACTGTATAAAACTATATAAAACTATATAAAACAAATAATACTATAAAAAACTATATAAAACTAATAAAACTATATGAAACTATATAAAACTAATAAAACTATATAAAACTATCAAAACTATATAAAACTCTATAAAACTCTATAAAACTCTATAAAACTATATAAAACTATATAAAACTATATAAAACTAACAAAACTAACAAAACTATATAAAACTATAACAAACTAGTAAAACTATGTAAAACTATATAAAACCAGCAAAACTATATAAAATTATATAAAACTATATAAAACTCTATAAAACTATATAAAACTATATAAAACTAAGAAAACTATATAAAACTATGTAAAACTATATAAAACTCTATAAAACTCTGTAAAACTATATAAAACTATATAACACTATATAAAACTATATAAAACTATATAAAACTATATAAACCTATATAAAAATATATAAAACTAATAAAACTATATAAAACTATATAAAACTATGTAACACTATATAAAACTAACAAAACTATATAAAACTCTATAAAACTCTATAAAACTGTATAAAACTATATAAAACTATATAAAACAAATAATACTATATAAAACTATATAAAACTAATAAAACTATATGAAACTATATAAAACTAATAAAACTATATAAAACTATCAAAACTATATAAAACTCTATAGAACTCTATAAAACTCTATAAAACTCTATAAAACTCTATAAAACTCTATAAAACTATATAAAACTATATAAAACTAACAAAACTAACAAAACTATATAAAACTATAACAAACTAGTAAAACTATGTAAAACTATATAAAACCAGCAAAACTATATAAAACTATATAAAACTAGTAAAACTATGTAAAACTATATAAAACCAGCAAAACTATATAAAACTATATAAAACTAGTAAATCTATGTAAAACTATATAAAACCAGCAAAACTCTATAGAACTATATAAAACTATATAAAACTATATAAAACTATATAAAACTAATAAAACTATATAAAGCTATATAAAACTATATAAAACTAACAAACTATATAAAAATATATGAAACTGTATAAAACGATATAAAACTAATATAACTATATAAAACTACATAACACTGTATAAAACTATATAAAACTATATAAAACTATATAAAACTAATAAAACTATATAAAACTGTGTAAAACTATATAAAACTAACAAAACTATATAAAACTACATAACACTATATAAAACTATATAAAACTATATAAAACTATAAAAAACTAATAAAACTATATAAAACTATATAAAAGTATATAAAATCATACAAGACTATATAAAACTATACAAAACTATATAAAACTATATAAAACTATATAACACTATATACAATCATACAAGACTATAGAAAACTATATAAAACTATGTAAAACTATTTAAAACTATATAAAACTATATAAATCTATATAAAACTATGTAAAACTGTATAAAACTATGTAAAACTAGCAAAACTATATAAAGCTATATAAAACTCTATAGAACTATATAAACTATATAAAACTATACAAAACTATGTAAAACTATGTAAAACTATATAAAACTATATAAAACTAATAAAACTATGTAAAACTGTATAAACTCCATTAAACTATATAAAACTATATAAAACATACAAAACTATATAGAACTATATAAAACTAAATAAAACTATATAAAACTAATAAAAACTAATAAAACTATATAAAACTATATAAAACTATATAAAACTCTGTAAAACTATATAAAACTATATAAAACTAACAAAACTAACAAAACTATATAAATCTATGTAAAACTATATAAAACTATATAAAACTAATAGAACTATATAAAACTTGCAAAACTATATAACCCTATATAAAACTCTATAGAACTATATAAAACTATATAAGACTATATAAAACTAATAAAACTATATAAAACCATATAATACCCTATAAAACTATGTAAAACTGTATAAAACTAACAAAACTATATAAAACTATATAAAACAATATAAAATTATTCAAAACTATATAAAACTATATAAAACTAACAAACTATATAAAGCTATATAAAACTATATAAAACTATCAAAGTATATAAAACTATATGAAACTATATAAAACGATGTAAAACTAATAAAACTATATAAAACTACATAACACTATATAAAACTATATTAAACTATATAAAGCTAATAAAACTATATAAAACTATATAAAACTATATAAAACTATATAAAACTATATAAAACTATATAAAACTATGTAAAACTATATAAAGCTATATAAAACTATATAAAACTATATAAAACAAATAATACTATATAAAACTATATAAAACTCTATAAAAGTATATAAAACTATATAAAACTAATAAAACTAATAAAACTAATAAAACTAATAAAACTATATAAAACTATATAAAACTATATAAAACTCCATAAAACTATATAAAACTATATGAAACTAACAAAACTATATAAAACTATGTAAAACTATATAAAACTATATAAAACTATATAAGACTATATAAAACTAATAAAACTATATAAAACCATATAATACCCTATAAAACTATGTAAAACTGTATAAAACTAACAAAACTATATAAAACTATATAAAACAATATAAAATTATTCAAAACTATATAAAACTATATAAAACTAACAAACTATATAAAGCTATATAAAACTATATAAAACTATCAAAGTATATAAAACTATATGAAACTATATAAAACGATGTAAAACTAATAAAACTATATAAAACTACATAACACTATATAAAACTATATTAAACTATATAAAGCTAATAAAACTATATAAAACTATATAAAACTATATAAAACTATATAAAACTATATAAAACTATATAAAACTATGTAAAACTATATAAAGCTATATAAAACTATATAAAACTATATAAAACAAATAATACTATATAAAACTATATAAAACTCTATAAAAGTATATAAAACTATATAAAACTAATAAAACTAATAAAACTAATAAAACTAATAAAACTAATAAAACTATATAAAACTATATAAAACTATATAAAACTCCATAAAACTATATAAAACTATATGAAACTAACAAAACTATATAAAACTATGTAAAACTATATAAAACTATATAAAACTATAGAAATCTATATAAAACTATATAAAGCTATATAAATATATATAAAAATATATGAAACTATATAAAACTATATAAAACTATAAAAAACTATATAAAACTATATAAAACTATCTAAAACTATATAAAACTAATAAAACTATATAAAAATACATAAAACTATTTAAAACTGTGTAAAACTATATAAAACTATATAAAACTATATAAAACTATATAAAACTATATAAAACTATATAAAACTATATAAAACTATATAAAACTAATAAAACTAATTAAACTGTCTAAAACTATATAAAACCATATAAAGCTATGTAAAACTATATAAAACTACTAAAACTATATAAAACTATATAAATCTATATAAAACTATATAAAACTATATAAATCTATATAAAACTATATAAAACTACATAAAACTATATAAAACTGTACAAAACTATATAAAACTATATAAAACTATATAAAACTATATAAAACTATATAAAACTAATAAAACTAATTAAACTGTCTAAAACTATATAAAACCATATAAAGCTATGTAAAACTATATAAAACTACTAAAACTATATAAAACTATATAAATCTATATAAAAACTATATAAAACTATATAAATCTATATAAAACTATATAAAACTACATAAAACTATATAAAACTGTACAAAACTATATAAAACTATATAAAACTATATAAAACTATATAAAACTATATAAAACTAATAAAACTAATTAAACTGTCTAAAACTATATAAAACCATATAAAGCTATGTAAAACTATATAAAACTATATAAATCTATATAAAACTATATAAAACTACATAAATCTATATAAAACTATATAAAACTACATAAAACTATATAAAACTATATAAAACTTATAAAACTATATAAAACTAATAAAACTATATAAAACTATGTAACACTATATTAAACTATATAAAACTATATAAAACTAATAAAACTATATAGAAATACATAAAACTATATAAAACTGAGTAAAACTATATAAAACTATATACAATAAATAAAACTATATAAATCTACATAAAACTATATTACACTATATAGAAGTATATAAAACTATGTAAAACTAATAAAACTATATTAAAGTATACACAACTATATAAAACTATATAAAACTATATAAAACTACATAAAACAATATAAATTTATATAAAACTATATAAACCTGCATAAAATAATATTAATATGTTTCAAACTATATAAAACTATATAAAACAATAACAGTCCATATAAAACTATATAAAACTACATAAAACGATATAAAACTATATAAAACTAATAAAACTGTATAAAAATACATAAAACTATATAAAACAATATAGAACTATGTAAAACTATATAAAACAAACAAAACTATATAAAACCACATAAAACTATATAAAACTATATAGAACTATATAAAACTATGTAAAACTAACAAAACTATATGAAACCATACCAAACTATATAAAACTATATAAAACTACATAAAACTATATAAACCTATATAAAACTATATAAATCTATACAAAACTATGTGAAACTATATAAAACTATATAAAACTATATAAAACTATATAAAACTATATAAAACTATATAAAACGATATAAAACTATATAAAACTATATAAAACTAATAGAACCGTATAAAGCTGAATAAAACTGTATAAAACTATAAAAAACCATATAAAACTACACAAAACTTCATAATAATATACATAACTGCATAACACAATGTAAAAGGTGAAATACAATAAAAAAGAATATAAAACAATGTAAAACCGCTTAAATCTACATAATGCTATTGAAACGTGTATAATAGTACATAAAACTGTATGAAATTATATAGAACTATAACATACTATACAAAACTGTATAAAACTTGCATAACACACATCCAGATCGTTCTGGACCTTATGGCTAAGATCAAAGTGTACTCGAATAAACCAAATCCATATCGCTTCTCGGCCTTATGGCTATGATCTAAGTGTACTCGCATAACACACATACAGTATGCTTCTCGGCCTTATGGCAAAGATCTAAGTGTACACGAATAACCCAAATCCAGATTGCTGCTCGGCCGTATGGCTAAGATCAGAGTGTACTCGCATAACACACCTCCAGATCGCTTCTCGGCCTTATGGCTAAGATCATGGTGTACTCGAATAAGCCACAACCAGATCGCTTCATGGCCTTATGGCTAAGATCAAGGTGTACTCGAATAACCCAAATCCAGATCGCTGCTCTGCCGTATGGATAAGATCAATGTGTACTCGCATAACACACATCCAGATCGCTTCACGGCCTTATGGCTAATATCAAAGTGTGCTCGCATAACACACATCCAGATCGCTTCTCTGCCTTATGGCTATAATCAAAGTGTACTCGAAGAACCCCAAATCCAGATCTCTTCTCGGCCTTATTGCTAAGATCAAAGTGCACTCGCATAACACACATCCAGATCGCTTCTAGGCCTTACGGCTACGATCAAAATGTACTCGAATAACCCAAATCCAGATCAGTTCTCGGCCTTATGGCTAAGATAAATGTGTACTCGCATAACAAACATCCAGAACGCTTCACGGGCTTATGGCTAAGATCAGAATGTCCCCGAATAACGCAAATCCAGATCGCTTCTCCGCCTTATGGGTAAGATCAAAGTGTACACGCATAACACACATCCAGATCGCTTCTCGGCCTTCTGGCTAAGATCAAAGTGTACTCGCATAACACACATACAGATCGCTTCTCGGCCTGATGGGTAAGATCAAACTGCACTCTCATAACACACATCCTGATCATTATGCAGTTATATTTATTATTATGAAGTTTTATGTAGTTTTATATAACTTGATATAGTTCTATATTGGCCTATATAGTTTTATATAGTTCTGTATAGTTTAATATAATTTATGTAGTTTTAAATAATATCCATAGTCTTATATAGTTCCGTGCGGTTTTATATTTTTCTATATTGTTCTATATTGTATTACACCATTTTACATTGTTTAACACATTTTAATAATTTTTCGTATTGTTTTGCATATTTTTATATCGTTTTATATAGTTTTATATCGTTTTATACAGCATTATACATTTTTATATAGTTTGATATAGTTTTATATAGTTTAATATAGCTTTATATAGTTTTATACAGTTTTATATAGTTTTGTATTGTTTTATACAGTTTTAGATAGTTTTATATAGTTTTAAACTGCTTTGTATAGTTCTACATAGTTTTCCTTCGTTTCACATAGCTTTATACAGTATTGTGTAGTTTTATATAGTTTTATATAGTTTTATGTAGTTTTAAATAGCTTTATATATGTCCATTTGTTTTATATAGCTTTATAGAGTTTTATATACTTTTATATAATATTATATAGTTTTATAAGGTTTTAGATGGTTTTGTTAGTTTTATATAGTTTCATATTGTTTCATATAGTTTTATATAGTTTCATTAGTTTTGTATTGATTTATGTCGTTTTATACAGTTTTATATAGTTTTATATAGTTTTGTATTGATTTATGCCGTTTTTTACTGTTTGATATAGTTTTAATAGATTTATACAGTTTTATTATAGTTTCATATAGTTTTATATACTTTTACATGGTTTTATACGGTTTTATATAGTTTTATATAGTATTATATCCATTTATGTTGTTTTAAACTCTTTTATATAGTTTTCATAGATTTATATTGTTTTATTATAGTTTTATCTAGTTTTATATAGCCGTAAAATGTTTTATATAGTTTTATTATTTTATGTAGTTTTATAGTTTTATATAGGTTTAAACGATTTATGTTGTTTTATACAGTTTTATATAGGTTTAATCGATTTATGTGGTTTTATATAGCTTCATTAGTTTTATATAGTTTTACATAGTTTTATATAATTTTATAAGGTTTTATATAGTTTTACAAGGTTTCACATAGTTTTAAATAGTTTTATATAGTTTTATATAGTTCAATATACATTGATATTGTTTTCTATAGTTTTATATCGTTTTATATTGTTTTATATAGTCTTTTATGATTTTATATAGTTTTATATATTTTTATATAGTTTTATATAGTTTTGTATAGTATCATATAGTTTTATATAGTTTTATATAGTTTTATATAGTATTATTAGTTTTTTATAGTTTTACACAGTTTTATATAGTTTTATATAGTTTTATATAATTGTATATTGTTTTATGTAGTTTTACATAGTTTTATATAAATTGATATTGTTTTATGTAGTTTTATATAGTTTTATATAGTTATATATAGTTTTATATAGTTTTGTATAGTTTCCTATAGTTTTATTAGTTTGACATAGTTTTATATACATTTACATAATTTTATATAGTTTTGCATAGTTTTATATAGTTTTACATAGTTTTATATAGATTTATATAGTTTTATACAGTTATATATAGTTTTATATAGTTTTCTATAGTCTTGTATGATTGTATATAGTTTTATATAGTTTTATATAGTTTTATATAGTTTCATTAGTTTTTTATAGTTTTATATAGTTTTATATAGTTTAATATATTTTTATATAGTTTTATATAGTTTTATATAGTTTTATATAGTTTTATGTAGTTTTATATAGTATTATTAGTTTTTTATGGTTTTACATAGTTTTATATAGTTTTATATAATTTTATATAGATTGATATTGTTTTATGTAGTTTTACATAGTTTTATATGGACTGCTATTGTTTTATGTAGTTATATATAGTTTGATATATATTGATATTGTTTTATGTATTTTTATATAGTTTTATTACTTTTATATAGTTTTAAATAGTTTTATATAGTTTTATATAGATTTATATAGTTTTATATAGATCTATATAGTTTTATATAGTTTTATATAGTTTTATATAGTTTTATATAGTTTTATATAGTTTTATATAGTTTTATATAGTTTTATATAGTTTTATATAGTTTTATATAGTTTTATATAGTTTTGCATAGTTTTATATAGTTTTACATAATTTTATATAGTTTTACATAGTTTTATATAGATTTATATAGTTTTATATAGTTTTATATAGTTTTATATTGATTTGTGTTGTTTTATACCGTTTTATATAGTTTTAAGTAGTTTTATATAGTTTTATATAGTTTTATATAGTTCTATATAGTTTTATATAGTTTTATATAATTTTATATAGTTTTATATAGTTTTATTAGTTTTATATACTTTTATAGAGTTTTATATAGTTTTATCGTCTTCGTTGGAATTACCGTCGCTGGCATTCTAATCTCCAGATGACCTTGTGATTCCTTCGTCGGGCACTGGTAAAGGGTGGCGATGATTCCTTCTATAATAGAAATACCCGTCGTAGCGTTTCGACCGATGTCACCCGCCACGAAAGTCTCTCTCGTCGTGGAAACCCCGCGCCGAAGAGTAAACGCGAAGGCTTACCATACGAAAGAAACGGTATTATACGCCTGTGGTATGTGCGTCTCGGCTCTGTGATACGCGATCGGCAGAGTTACAAAAAAACGTTGATGGGCCACGATTTCCGTGCGTCTTACATCTTTCGACGATGGGACGATCCACGCGAAGAGTAGTTACGTGCTCGCGCGAGGTGCGATAGCGTCGATTGGCTTTTCTGTACGGGGAGAAATAGAACGATGAGTTGACTTATCGGGTCTTCGTTGGAATTACCGTCGCTGGCATTGTAAACTCCAGATGACCTTGTGATTCATTCGTCGGGCACTGGTAAAGGGTGGCGATGATTCGTTCTATAATAGAAATACCCGTCGTAGCGATTCGGCCGAGTCACCCGCCACGAAACTGTCTCTCTTTCGTCGTGGAAACCCCGCGTCGGAGAGTAAAACGCGCGAAGGCTGTGACTGTAACATATATATATATATATATACAGTATACAATGCCTGTGGTTTTTGCGCGTGTCGGCTCTTCGGTATACGCGATCGGCCAGAGTTACGGAGGGACGGTGAAGCGCACGAGAAATTGAAACGGCCGCACGATTGGAACCGAGCAACCGTCGAACATTGTTTCGCGACGTTTCCATAATGCGTTTTCGTTTCGCTCGCATACCGCTTCTTTTCCCCTAGTCTCTGAGACGCGTTTTCGAGCCGTTCTTCTACTATCGATTCTCGTAGAGAGAAGGGACCGGGTAGTCTGGAAGTGGAACCCGCATCTTGCGTGTGCCGTACACGGAATTGAGAGGACCGGCCGTGAAGCTCGTTTTAAAGCCGTGCGTCTGACACCCAACTCTTGCGCGCCAATTTCGCGGCAAGAGATAATATGGGACGAATGACCGGCAAAGAGCCAGCTGTGAAGTCTGTTTTTTTAATCGAATCCGTGGACGTGTGTATGCCGTAGCGTCGCTCGTCGTGTTCGTTCATGGTCGTTCCGAGAGAAAGAACGAAAGCGGTAACGAAGGGACCGGCCGTGAAGCTCGTTTTAAAGCCGCGCGTCTGACACCCAACTCTTGCGCGCCAATTTCGCGGCAAGAGATAACATGGGACGAATGACCGGCAAAGAGCCAGCTGTGAAGTCTTTTTTCATTATTTGCTTTCAATCGATCGATCGGTACGATTCGTGCAACGTTTCGCGCGATGCGACGCGAAAACATGCGCGCAACAATAGATGCGTCTGATCGGAAGAACGCGAGGGTCGACTGCACGCGATGGATTCAGTATCGGGTAGGATACAAAATATATCCCCGTCGTTTCCACGCGTGCGAGTCTTCTGCGTCTTTCGCGGGTTTTTGAATGCACTATACGCCCGGAACGTCGAGAAATATATACATATTACTTGAACGTTTTTCGTCTCGAAAGGCTTCGGTGTCGTCTCCAAGGCGACGCCTGAATCTCCTTCGCGCGCTGGTCGGAGATTCAGGTATCAACTTTTATCTTCTATTTGAAAGAAGAGAGATATTAGGTCGAACAAATGAGAATAAAATTATATATGTGAAATATAAAATTTATACGATTACCCTGAACGGTGGATCACTTGGCTCGTGGGTCGATGAAGAACGCAGCTAATTGCGCGTCAACGTGTGAATTGCAGGACACATGAACATCGACATTTCGAACGCACATTGCGGTCCACGGATACAATTCCTGGACCACGCCTGGCTGAGGGTCGTTTACGTACCATACACTGCTTGCGTAGCTCTGTCAAATCCCCGCCGTCGTTCACCTCTTCGGATCGAACGTTTTTTTACCGAAGGGCGCAAAGAACGTTTCTGAGTCGGGTTAAGAGAAGGATGCTACGTACGAGCGAACGATGGGTGTCTCGTCGGCGTTTGTCGCGGACACGCGAAAATTCTGTGAATTTCACGGACAGTGTACGTTCTAGTTGTTGCAAAACGATCGGAATCGTTTGTATGGACTCGCGTGAGTGTTCGCGGCGTCGTGCGTCGTTCAATTACGACCGCCCGCGGATACCGCTCCACTGCGATATGGATCTGAGCGACAACTTTTTCGGCTGTTCGTGAGATGAACGGTTTCGTGTGTTTAGAAAAATTTTTTTTCCCGTGCTCCCGACGTCACCTGAAATGATGCGTCAGAGGTGAAAGAAAATATTAAGAAGTCGAGAGAGAGAGACTACACACGTTTTATTCATATTTTGTATACCGTGCGTGAGACGGATGTGCACGACACGTCGTATGTCGGTATATTACCGACTGGCCCCAGGGAGATTGTTTTCTTCCTCTCTTACGAATGAGATGTACGTTTCGGAGGATCGTCGTTACCGAAACACACGGCAAAACGAGACTTCTCGCAGCAGAACCTTTATACACAATACACATCGACTCTTTTTACCCCGAGAGAGAGAAAAGGTGTATTTCTTTTTTTTATTTTTCGAATTCGACGCACGAACGCTTTGACGACTGGAGAAAAACACGGTGTGTGTTAAAATCGTGCGGGACGAGCATGCGTATTCGTAACGGGTCGAATAGTTCTTATTCCCCGTCGTCGCGTGTCCTCGCTGGACCACCACCGTGCGCTTCCGCCACGTTCAGTTGAATTTCGAAATATATATATATATATATAAAAAGAATCACCATATACTCTCTTTCGGGAGGTGTATTTTTATCGGTTTCTGCTATAGAGAAGAGACGGACGATCGTGTGTGACACCACGTGGTAACGTTTCCGTATCCCCGTAAAATACGTTTATCTTTTCTCGTAGAAAAGAGAGAGGAAGAGGCAGGAGCTCCTCTTTGGCGAGGCTTTCGAACGTCGCGTCCCGTCCGCCGGAATATAATGATATAAATATATAACCGCCGCCGACTTTGTGCGAAAGCGTTGAAACGAACGCGTCGGTCGCCCCATGGTGTGTGTTTGTCGTGTCTTCTTTTCCTCTTCTGCACTTCTCTTCACTGTCGATCGCGAGACCGCGCAAGATCCGCTTCGGTCGTCCAGTCCCCGAAAATTCTTCTCGGACGGGCGTTAAAGTTAACCGGAGCGCGAGATCGTCTAGCGAGAGTCTTTTTCGCGATCGAGTAAAATGTGATAGAAGAAGGAGAAGAGTGTAAAAAGAGAATATAGACACGCGACGCAGCAGAGACCACTGGTGAGGCGCATAAGACACGTTCGCGAACGATTTTTCGCGACGATACGGAGTCGCGCGTGTCGCGGTATATTTATCATTTATATACGTTATAATATGAATATGTTGTGTTCGAACGCACTCTCCTCTAGACTTTGTTTTTTTTTGCCTTTGAGCGATTTTTATGAAATTCGATTGAATTTTCATACAATTCACGTTCACGACGACCTCAGAGTAGGCGAGATTACCCGCTGAATTT
>NW_027475210.1:15000-27500 GCF_051020985.1 Nomia melanderi
TGCGAGGCTTTCGCGTAGCGTTCGTCCTCTTCGACCGCCATTCAACGCTCAGCTCAGAACTGGCACGGACTAGGGGAATCCGACTGTCTAATTAAAACAAAGCATTGCGATTGCCCCCGCGGGTGTTGACGCAATGTGATTTCTGCCCAGTGCTCTGAATGTCAACGTGAAGAAATTCAAAAAAGCGCGGGTAAACGGCGGGAGTAACTATGAATCCCTTAAGGCGGTCGTTTGAGGTGTCGGGCCGGCTTGCCGGCCTAGTATCCGAGACCAGCCTTGAGAGCTCTCATAGTTACGGGGTAGTGAAGCGTCTCATACAGCCTCTCCTACCCAAGTCGCACGTCGTACCTCCCATAGGTTCTCGCCGGTAACATGGTTTCTTTCCTTGGAAAGGAACCATAGCTAAACGGCGTGCGGCGAAGGCTCACCCTAAGGACCTTCGGGTCCATGCGCCTGCCCCCCGCCTTAGGGCCGGGGTAAGTCGGCGTTCAGAGCAATCTGGACGTCCGGGGGAGGCTGGAGCTATGCTCCCCGGTGCGGTGGGTTGCCACCCCGTCGCATCGGTATGTCTGCTGGCCCTAATAAGAGAAAAGAATATAATCTCCGGCGAGGGCCTCGGCTCGCCGGTCCAGCAGAGCAGGCCATGGACACCCAGCCGTCAGCTGAACCCACACCGCCGCGACGACGTGCCCCAACTCGTCGTCCGGCTACCGTTCCACCCACCCAAGTGTCACCACAGAACACCAGTGGTGCAGACCCAGGTGCGCACAGTCCGCGTCTGGGCTTTTTTTGCCCAGATTGTGACCGCTCCTTCCTGTCCAAAATTGGACTAGGAGTGCACCGACGTCGCAAGCATCCGGAACAGGCGAGCGCGGAAGTCAATGTCGAGCGGGAGAAAAAGCGCTGAAGCGCAGAAGAACTGCGCTTGATGGCGAGAGAGGAGGCACTGGCCGTCGCTCGGGGGGTGCGGTTCGTAAACCAACATCTTATGACCGCACTCCCCTTTGAGCGTACCCTTGACGCCATTAAAGGTGCGAGGCGTGGAGGGGCTTACAAAAATCTTGTAAGCCAAGCCCTCCGCGACCTCGAGGCGTCAGGGGTGACAGATGACGACAGTGACTCCTCCTTTCGCTCCGCCACTGGTGACCCCAGTGACATTTCGCAGCGGAGCGAAGGTGTGTCCGGGTTCATGTTACCTACGAACCCGGCACACCCGCCATCGCCCTGCTCGCCAGGGGAGGGGAGTGAGACCCCGCACGCCGGATACCACTCGGCTATAGGGAGTTTAATCCCTGTAGTCGGGTGTATCAAGGGGTTCGGCACGCTCGCTCTCGTGAGGACGGCTCGTAGCTTTCTTCGCGGGAGCGATGTCGTTGCCGAACTCAGTGCGTGGGTGAAGGAAGTCTTCCCCACTCCTCCCCCAAGACGACCGCGTCAGCCGACTCCGGATGCTACCATCAGGGTGCCGAAAAAGCGACTGCGTCGCCGGGAGTATGCCCGCGTACAACGGCTCTTTAAGACAAATATGTCTAGAGCCGCCAGGGAGATCCTCGACGGGCGGACGGAGACGCGGACCCCAGATGTTGCAACTATGACTGCACACTGGGGTCCGTTTGTCTCATATCCGTCTTTGCCCGTCATGGAGGATAGGCGCCTGCCATCTGCGCCCTCCCTGGAGTACGTGTGGCACCCGGTGACATGTGACGAGGTCACAACCGTCGCAGTGTCCATCTCTTCGGCACCCGGTATTGATGGTGTCACGGCGAGACAGTGGAGGGCGGTTCCGGCGAGCATTAAAGCCCTCTTCTTTAACATCGTGCTTGCGTCGGGCGGATTCCCTCCGGAAATGCTTATAAGCCGGACCGTGTTCGTTCCCAAGCGTGATGGGGCGTGCGAGCCGGGGCATTTTCGGCCAATCAGCGTCGCATCGGTCATCGTGCGTCACATCCACAAGATCTTAGCCAAACGCTTACGTGAGGCGGACCTTGTGGATGTGAGGCAGCGATGCCTCGACGATGGTTGTGCCGAAAATGTCTCGGTGTTGGCTTCACTGCTCGAGGACTCGCGGCGGCGTCTGAGAGAGAGACATATCGTCTCCTTGGATGTCGCCGCGGCCTTCGATGCGGTGAGCCACCACGCCGTCTCATCCGTCTTGGGACGAGCCGGTCTGCCGGAGGGATTTCGTAACTATATCGCCCGACTGTACCGCAACAGCAGCACGGTGTTTGAGGTTGAGGGCGCCCGCTCGGAACCGTTCCTCGTGCGCAGGGGAGTCAGGCAGGATGACCCCCTGTCCTCTCTCCTGTTCTGTCTCGTCGTGGACGAGGTACTAAGAGCCGTACCTCGCGACGTCGGTTACGAGCTAGGACGGTGTCGCGTGGGGGCCGGAGGGAAGTAGGGCTCATCCAATTGCGACCTCGATCCTCTTGGATGGGTTCTGCTTCCTAAAACCCCTCTCACTCCACCTCCTCGCGGTGGTCCCTGGGTACTTCCCCCTTCTGGGGATGCCAACGGGGTGAGGGGTCTCCAGAGGAAGTAGCTCCCGTGATGTGTCAGGCTGTACCGGTAGGTTCAACCATGCCGGGGAGGCTGACACGGAGGGGTGAAACCACCTCTGGTGGGGACGGGGTTTTTCTTATACCGACACGGGCAAAATTTAAAACCAATATGATGAGTCAGAAAAACGGAAAGAAAGTTTACGGTGCAGGGAGCTTCGGATCCCCCAGTACCGGCGCGGAGCGGGGATCTCGACCGGGCCCCACCGCGTCGTTATCATACGCCCGGGGGTCATCAGGGGTGGGCCACTGCGCCCCTGATGATGTACATGCAAGCAGCGTGCCCATCGCGGTTCCGGGGGCGTCTCGACGCGTCACCCGCGCATCGACTCGCGCCAGGGAGGGTCCCGTCTCCCTGAGCGAAATAACGTGCCCCACCTCATCGGCTTCTTCTTATGACCGGGAGGTGGCGAGCTTGCTGGGGGAGTGCGATTCGAGGCGGAGCAGTATTAGCGCCGTCTCAGTCGCTTCTTATGCGTCCTCCGCGGGAACGGACAGGGGCCAAAAACGGGCCTCGGAGGGCCCCGCCTCAGGGGATGACGGGGACAGTACGTCCTCCATACAGAGGGGGGAGTCCCGGGTAAAGGGTGCGGTCAAGCGGCATCGGGCCGCTGACACGGCGGCCGATGACGCTTTCAAAGCCGAGTTCCGGGCAATGGCCACCGCCGACTTAGCCGCGCGTCACGCGGAACTGCAGGCGGTCATCTGGAGGTCGACCGAGGTGTCTAAAAACCTCAAAGGCACCATCGTGCGGGACATCCGCGCCGCGTGCAGGGGGGCGTCCTTGGCAGCCGAGGAGCTGCATTCGAGGTCGATCGGAGGGCCGGACGTGACGCGTGTGATGGCGGAAAACGCCAAACTCGCGGCGCGAAACAGGGAGCTGGAGGCTTCATATAGGAGCCTTCAGCTCACTGTGGACCGCATTACAGCGCGTCCACTGCTGGCGGTTACCGGGGGCACTAGCCCCACCACGACCGCAATGGCAACGAAGCGGTCCACCGCGGAAGTGGGGAGGGCCGCGGCGGCCCTTACCGTCGCGGGTGAGGCGTCGCGGCCGACCAGCAGGGCACCCAAAGAGGGGGACGGCCGGGGGGATATAGAGAGGCGACTAGGTCGGCTAGAGCGCCTCCTTGTAAAGTCGCTGGGTGGTCAGGGGGGCGGTAAGAGTATGCCACCCCCGGCTGCTCCCCCTCCGCGGGGGAAAGGAAGAGTGGCGCGGCCGCGGCCCCAGGCTTATACCTCTGGGGCCTCGGATACCGATAGTGCGGTACCGCGTGCGGGGGTGCGGCCTCGAGCCGTGGAACCCCGCAGAGTTAGGGTGACGACCGCCCGTACAAGAGACGGGCGGTCCTACAGTTCGGTGACGTCGGGGAGAGGGGGGACGTTGAGGAGTGTTCCACCCCCCCCCCCCCCCCCCACCGACAATTCGGAACCCGGCCGACGACTGGATCGAGGTCGTCGGTCGGAAGAGGAGGCGGATGCGCCTCGAGCGGGGCCGACCCGCCCCTACTGGGCGGGCCCCCTCGAGGGCTGCGCAGAGGACGGCCTCAGCGACAGCCTCGCGTCCGCCTCCTCTTCGGGAGGGAACCCGGGAGATGCCCGCAGCCGGAGCACGGCAGAAACCGGCAGCCCGGTTAGCGAGGCCCCCCCGAACGGCGGCGATCACGATTACTATCGCGCCGGGGGCGGAGACGACCTATGAGCAGGTCCTCACGAAAGCTCGGCAGGAGATAAATCTCCAAGGTTTAGGAATCGAGGACGGTCGGCTCCGCCCGAAGCGCGCCGCGACGGGGGGCCTCATTTTTGAGGTCGCTGGTGGCGACGGTAGAGAGAAGGCGAAGGCCCTGGCTGAGAAATTGACCGGGCTGTACGACCAGTCAGGGCCGGTGAAAATTGGGCTGCCGGTTAAATACGGTGAGCTCCGGGTTGCGGGGTTGGACGACTCCGTGCGGCCCGCGGACATCGTGGCGGCCGTAGTGCGCGTGGGAGGATGCCGCGCGGACGAGGTGCGCGTGGGGGAGATTCGCTCCCCCCCGCGTAGTCTCGGCTCCGCTTGGGTCAGGTGTCCCCTCTCGGCGGCCCGCAAGGTTGTCGAGGGCGGGCGCCTCCAGGTGGGGTGGTCCGCGGCCTCGGTTAGGCCACTAGAGACCCGGCCGCTGCAGTGCTACCGCTGCCTTGCGTTTGGTCACGTGAGGTTGCGGTGCACTGCCGCGGCCGATAGGGCCAACTTATGCTTTAGATGTGGCTCCGCGGACCATCGCGCGGTGTCCTGTAAGGAGGCACCTACGTGCCTCCTTTGTAAGGACAGGGGCCTTGAGGCCGGCCACCGAATGGGTGGGCCGGCGTGTGCGGCCGCATACGGCACGGGCAAGTCCCGGTCCGCGCAGCGGCGGCGCCGGAAGAGGGAGCGTGCGGCAGCGGCCGCACCACCCTCAGCGGAGGCCGGTAGCGCCGGCGCTACCGGCGGAAACAGAGTGGGCCCTTCTGGCCCCACTGTAGCTGATGGTCCGGCGCCGTCGACTGCGCCGCCCGGTACTTCCCAGTCCGCGGGCGGCACGGAGTCGTCGGGGACGGGAACGGATGCGGGCCCCACAGGGCCCCAACCCCAGGGGGAGAGCGTGGCGGTGGAGGCAATGCAGTTGGTGGATATAGATCCAACAATTGCCGCCTCCACCGCTACGCTCGCAGCAGAGGGGGAAGGTCCGGAGGGGGCTATAGAGGTCGATAATTCATAGTCCTCCAGACCAATCTGGGCCGCTCCAAAAGGGCACAGGATCTCCTGGTCCAGCACCTGATGGAGCACCGGGTGGGGCTGTCGATCGCAGCGGAGCCATACGTGGTGCCCAACCACCCTCTTTGGGTGGGGGACGCTGCCGGCTCCGTTGCGATCACGTGGCAGTGCCTCCCCGGTTTCCCCCCCCTGCTCCTTTCTGGGGCGGGGTACGGGATTCGCGGGGGTCCTGTGGGGCAACATCGCGGTGGTGGGGGTCTATATCTCCCCCAGCCGTAGCCGACAGGAATTCGATGAATTCCTGGGAGGACTCGGGGACTTTGTCCTGCGACAGGGTCCCCGGGCGGTTCTCGTCCTGGGGGACTTCAACGCCCATGCGACAGCATGGGGTTCCCCCAGGACGGACCCGAGGGGGTCGGCGCTGCTGGAGTGGGCGGCTGGGTTGAACCTGGTGTGCTTAAACACCGGTTCGGAGAGCACCTTCGTGTCGTCGAGGGGGGAGTCTGTGGGGGATCTAACCTGGGCTTCCCCCTCGGCGGCGCGTCGGGTCTCCGACTGGCGGGTCCTCGGGGAGGTGGAGACCCTGTCTGACCACGTTTACGTGTTCATGCAGGTGGACTCCGCCTCTCGCGGGGGGGCATGCCTGGTTGGATCCAGACGCTCACGCGGGGGTGGACCCCTACCACCGCGATGGAAATGGGGGGACATCGATGAGGACCTCTTCAACGCCGCGGCTCAGGTCGTGGCTTGGGCCTCACCGACCAGCGGCCTCTCGCTGGCTGACCAGGTGAGCCGCATTGCTTAGGAGCTCCGCCGGGACATGGTAGCGATTTGCGACGCGTCCATGCCTCGTGCGGGGCCTCCCAGAGCCTATGCAAGGGCCTATTGGTGGTCGGCGGAGATCGGGCGGTTGCGTGTTTGCTGCAACCGACTCCGCCGGCGGTTCACCAGGGCCAGAAAGCGGGGGCTAGAGCATGGGCGTGTCGCGGAGGCATACCGGGCGTACGCAGACGCCCGGCTTGCCCTGCGGCACGCTATCGGGAGAGCCAAGTCCCGTGCCTGGGAAGAGCTCCTCGGTGCCGTGCACGGGGATCCGTGGGGTCGGGCGTATAGAATCGTCTTGGGGAGGCTCAGGCCCTGGGCCCCCCCAACGACGGAAACGTTGGATGTCCGGACGTTAAACACCATAGTCCGGACCTTATTCCCACGGGGGGATGGTGCGCCCGATCTCGGCCCCGTGGACCGCTTTATAACGTCGGCATTGGCCGGCGCGCGTTCGCGGGCATCCGGCTTCGATCCGGGTGCCGGGGGGTGGTCGCGCGGGCTCGAAATCGACAACGAGGAGCTCGGGAGGGCGGTTAAACGCATGAGTGCCAAGAAGGTCGCGCCTGGGCCGGACGCATTGCCCGGGCGCGCCTGGGGCGCGGCGATGGGGGTCCTCGCCCCGCGGGTCAGGCGGTTGTTCAACAGCTGCCTGGCCCACGGGGACTACCCGCGGGAATGGAAGGAGGCCCGGCTGACCCTCATAGCTAAGCCTGGGAGGCCTGCCGGAATGCCCTCGGCCTATAGGCCGATTTGCTTGCTCGACGAGGTGGGAAAGCTGTTCGAAAGAATAGTAAATTCCCGCCTCGTCGACCACCTGTCCCTTCGTGCGCCGGGACTGGATGGGGCCCAGTTCGGGTTCCGGAGGGGGCGTGGCACACTCGATGCTATCGGGCGTGTGTGCTCCTTCTCCGAGAGCTGGACCGGCCGGGGGGGCGTGGTGCTGGCGGTGTCGATCGACATCGACAACGCCTTCAACACGCTTCCCTGGTGTAAGATACAGGAGGGACTGGAGTATCTCCGGGTTCCCCTGTATCTGAGGAAGGTAATCTCGGCGTATCTCCGGGATAGGTGGATTTTATTCACGGATAGGGACGGCAGGTCTCACAGGAGATCAATTGACCGCGGGGTGCCCCAGGGATCCGTCCTGGGGCCCACTTTATGGAACATCGCGTACGATGTAGTTTTGAGGGATCCCCTCCCGCCGAACACGGTAGTGGTCTGCTACGCAGACGAAACACTTCTGCTGGTCGGCGGGACGGGATTTGCGTCGGTCAGCCGGGTCGCGGAAGTGGCGGCGTCGGCGTTATTGCGCTCTATCCGCGGGTTGGGCCTGCGGGTTTCGCCCACTAAGACGGAGGCGATGTGGATGTACCACCGGTCCCGTCTGGGCGGCCCGCCGCCTGACTCGCGGATAATGGTGGGGGGGGCTCCGGTCCGGGTCGGGAACCAGATGAAATATCTGGGACTCGTCCTGGACAGCCACTGGCGGTTCGGGCCCCATTTCGCTCGGTTGTTCCCCCGGGCTTGGGGGGTGACTTGCGCCCTGGCGCGGTTACTCCCCAACCTCGGGGGTGCGGCTGGGCGAGTGCAGCGGCTGTACGCGGGGGTGGTGCGCAGTATCGTCCTGTACGGCGCGCCCATCTTTGCCGGCGACCTGGTGGCGGATAAGCCTACCCTGCTCCTTATGGGCAGGCTGCACAGGCTGTCCGCCATCAGGATCGTAAAGGGATACCGCACCCTCTCGGGTGCAGCGGCGGCGGTCCTGGCGGGGTTCCCGCCCTTTGACCTTCAGGCCATCGCTCTGCGAGATATTTATCTCCGGGCGAGGTCTGGGGGCGGGGGCGTGGGCACCGCCGGGGAATGGGACCCGGACACCCTGGGGTCCGTATGGAACCCCAGGGACCAGGTCTGGCGGCGTGTGTGGGAGCGCTGGCGACTCCGTCTTTTAGACGAGGAGTTGGCCTCTCACCGCGTCGTTGGGGCTGTCTTGCCGAGCTGGGAGGCTTGGCGGGACAGTGGTGGAGTGCCACTCACCTTCCGAGTGACACAGGTGCTGTCCGGGCATGGCTGCTTCGGGGAGTACCTGTGCCGCATCAAGCGGGAGAGTGATGCCCGATGCCGGCACTGCGACGGGGACCGGGACACGGCGCAGCACACGCTGGAATTTTGTCCAGCGTGGGCTTCCGAGCGTCGGGTCCTGGTCCGCGCCATCGGGCGGGACCTCTCTCCAGCGGGGCTCATTAGGGCCCTGTTGGAGGGGGGTCAAAAACGGGGGGCCGTCGTCTCCTTCTGCGAGCACGTGATGCTGCAGAAGGAGGCGGCGGAGTGGGAGAGGGAGCGGGGCTCTCACCCCTCTCGACTGGGTGGGGGGCGGGGTCGGCGGCGTCGCCGGGCGAGAAGTCCGGGCCCGCCGGCTCCCCCACTTTAAGATTCTGGCCGCCGGGCCCGGGGTTCCGGGACCCACGGAACCGGTGTGCCAGAGGGCCCAAGTCGTCTCTAGACGGGGCTAGAGGCGACTCTTGCACGGGCCCTGGGGAGGGAAGGGCGCAGTCGGAGTGTTCACGCTGCGTCCCGTGATCCGCGGGGGTCTTGATCGCGTTTTTTGTGCATGATGTCTTGCCATGCTGTTAGTGTTGCGTAATACTAGCGTGTCGTGTTGGCATATACTGGGCCGGGGGGTGTCACTGAGGGTAAATGTTTGGTTCCGGTGCACCCCCTGTTATGGCCGAGGCTGGAACACCCCTGGAGCTTTAGTGAGTAAGAATCTCACACTACCCCTCGCCAGCCCCAGTGGTGAGGGGTGCCTGATGCAGGTTATCCAGGGTTAAAAAAAAAAAAAAAAAAAAAAAGGACGGTGTCGCGTAAACGCGTTTGCCTACGCGGATGACATCGTCCTAGTCTCGTCGACCAGGTTAGGCATGGCCGCAACCCTGCTGGAGGTTGAGGCGCGGGCTAGGGAACAGGGGCTCTCGTTTAATGCACGCAAAAGCGTGTGTCTGTCCATCGTACCTGCCGGTAAGCAGAAGAAATATAAGGTCCTGGTTGATCCTCAGTATCGTCTGGCCGACGGCGAAACAGTCAAACAGCTGGCGCCGTCGGACCAATGGCGGTACTTGGGGGTCGACTTCAGGCCTGTAGGACCGAAGCGAGCCGGCAGTGTACTGACCACCGAGATGGACAGACTAACGAGAGCCCCCTTGAAGCCGCAACAGCGGCTCAAGATTCTAAGATCGTTCCTTATCCCGCGCTTCTACCACGCGCTTGTTCTGTCGGAGACAACTCTGGGTAAACTCAGAGCCCTCGACAGGCAGGTGCGTGATGCCCTCCGCAGGTGGCTGCGGCTCCCGCACGATACCGCCGTTGGATACTTCCACGCTTCGTGCAGGATGGGAGGCCTTGGCATCCCATCCTTCGCCACCACCGTTCCCGGTATAATGGCCACCCGGCTATTACACCTAGCCACCTCCTCCTCTCCCGCCGTCAGAGCTGTTGCCGAGTCCAGCTGGGTCAATAAAAGGCTCAGCTGGGCGGAGCACGCTCTGACGAGGGACGGGGAAACCCTGTCCTCTAAGGAGAGGAGAGAGGAATGGTGGGCCAAAAAATTATACCGGTCGGTGGATGGCTTCGAACTGCGCGAGTGTTGGAGGTCCAACCTTTCCAGCTGGTGGATCGATGCGGGATCCTACGGTATACCCGGGCGGGACTATGTCCAGTACCATCACGTCCGGGTTAACAGTCTGCCCACGCGAATTAGAACCTCGCGTGGTATCCGTCGTGAGACCAGAGAGCTGCAGTGCCGGGCGGGCTGTAAAGCCACCGAAACAGCCGCCCACGTTATTCAGGCCTGCCACCGCACTCATGGTGGTCGCATCAGGCGACACGACGCCGTGAGTGCGGTCATAGCCTCTGGTCTCCGCGACGCGGGGTGGACTGTTACCGTAGAGCCTCGGTTCCACACGTCAGTGGGACTGAGGAAGCCTGACCTGGTCGCCAAAAGGGGCGGTCACGTATGCGTGATTGATGCGCAGGTGGTCAGCGGAACAACACCATTGGACGACCAACACGAGAGGAAAAGGAAATATTACTCGGGGAATCCCGATATCCACCGCACACTAACGGAGGATGGAGGGATCGCCCCGAGTGATATTTCCTTTGCCACTTGTACCCTCTCGTGGAGGGGAGTGTGGTCGTCCAAATCCGCTGACTCCCTCCTGGGTCTGGGGCTCCCCAAGAGGCTACTCTGCGGTGTTACAACGCGAGTGCTTCAGGGGAGCCACACAAATTGGGTGCGGTGGAACGCAATGACGGGCGTAAACACGCGGGAGGGGCACCCGCGTGTCGGTGTGGGGTAGGCGAGCGGTTGGGGCGCTCGTGCGCCTTGGTTGTACATGAGGGTTACCCGTCCCCACACCATCTCCTGACGGGAAATATAATATGGCAGCCATAGTAGCTGTGTGGGAGGGGTTTTGCCTAACTTCCCCTCCCACTATATAAAAAAAAAAAAAAAAAAAAAAATAGCCAAATGCCTCGTCATCTAATTAGTGACGCGCATGAATGGATTAACGAGATTCCCTCTGTCCCTATCTACTCGCGCGGCGAAGGGCGCGTATCCGCCTTGCACTAACACTGTGGATACGTGGCCGGTGGGTGCACCGGTCTCTAGCGGCCACCCTTGGGGCACCTGGCGCCCCCCAAGCGTAGCAGCCTTCCCCCCGGTTAAGGCGTAAGCCGGGGGGTGACGATAAACCGACCCTTCTCGTGGGACCAGTAATGGAACGAAAAAATATTAAAAACATTGGGGCTAAGGGGGATACAGGGGATAAGATGGAGAAGGGAGAGAAGGGAGAGGGAGGAAAGCGGAAGGAGAAGGAAAAGGTTGCGACGCAGAGGGCTAGTCGCGCAACTAGCTCCTTTGCGGAAGCACTGGCTCCCAGCACCTCCAGGAGCAGAAGTGTAAGTGTAAAGAGACGTGCTGGGAGCCGTGACTCGAGCACGAGCTCGAAACGTACGCGTCGCGATGGCGACGAAGGTGAGGTGAGCATGAGTGAACGTGAGTTGAGTGATTGTGAGAATGAGTGTGAGCGTGGAAGACTGAATGTTTCGAAAGAAATGAGTGCGAGTGCAATGACGATTGTCCGTGAAAATGATTGTATGAATGAGAAAAGTGAGATTGTGTGTATGAAAGAAATAGGAGAGCGTCTGCGTAAATGTCTGTTTGCTGAAGGAAGTCGTGTGCTGAAAGGTGTGAGTGAGACTATATTGAATTGTGTTAGTGAGTATGAGCAGTGTTTAGTCCGATTAATGTGTGAGAATGAGCGTTTAAAAGGAAGATTGGATGAATGTAAGAAGAATGAGTCTGTGCCCGTCCAGAGTGTGTGTGTGAGTGGAAGGAGTTTCGCGAGTGTTGCTGGAGTGAATGCAAAGAGTAGTGTGAGTGTGAAACCTGGTGTGAATGTGCCGGTGATGAGAGTGAGTGAAAAGAAATATGCGGTCGTTATTAAGCCAAAGGACGAGAGCCTAAAGCTTAGTAGCGACCAAGTGAAAGAAAGAGTTTTGAATGAAGTGAGCAAGAAGTTGAATGTGCGTGTGAAAGCGGTGAGAAAGACAAGGAGTGGTGGGATAGCCGTCGAGACGGTTAGTGAGAAAGAGGTCAAGATTATGCGTGAATGTAAGCAATTTGAGTCTATCGGAATGAAAGTTGAAGAACCGAGGAAAATTGGTGCGAAAGTGATAGTATATGATGTGCCGTGTGAAATACCGAGTGATGAGTTGTTAAAGGAACTGTATGAGAAGAATTTGAGTGAATGTGTGAGTGAGAGAGAATTTGCTGAGCGTGTGCGTGTTGTAAGTCGTACAAAGAAAAAGGATGCGAGTGTGGGTAATGTCGTGATTGAAATGAGTGTGCGAATGTATAATAAGATGATGAATGAAGGACGTATGTATGTGAGATGGCGTGCGTGTAAGTTGCGTGAATTTGTGAGTGTGTTGAGATGTCACAAATGTGGTGCATTCGGGCATATGGCCAAGGAATGCAAGGAAAAGGAGAGTCTGTGTCAGAGATGTGGCGAGGCAGGCCACATGAAGAGTGCATGTAAGAAGAGCGAATGTTGCAGAAACTGCAAGTTGCGAGGGAATAAATGTGACCATTCGGTGACGTCCTTAGAGTGTCCCGAGTACAAGCGTATGGTTGAGCGTGAGCGTGCGAGGATTAGTATGGAATAATGGCTGAGTGTGTGATAAATACGATCCAGTGTAATTGTCAACGAGCGTATGCGGTTATGTGTGATTTGGGTGTGTTGATGATTGAGAAGAGAGTGAGTGCGGCTATCATACAAGAGCCGTATATAGCAGTGGATGGATGTGTTAAGGGCTTGCCCTTAAGTATGAAT
>NW_027475210.1:32500-42500 GCF_051020985.1 Nomia melanderi
GAGCTTGAATCCGCCTTTCGGCTTCATCAAGCTTCTTATATAACTTCTCGCTTTCTGTCTCTTTCTCTTCTAAGAGAGATTGAGCCCGCCCTTCGGCATCCTCAATCCTCTCATGTAGCCTCTTACAAGCTACAGATCTCTGCTCCTTGAGATCTCTTATTTCCTTTTCAGCTTTTTCAAGCTTGCCAGACAATTCCTTTTCTCTATCCTGCACATCCTCGTAAGTGCCGCCGGATTCTATTTGTTTCCAGGCATCGTCCAACGCACTACGGAGGGTGGCAAAACTGCCACTCTCGATAGTTTGCTGGCTGATGCCATAGCGTGGTAACATGTTCAACACTAAGGTAGCCCACTTTGTGAGATTCTCATATGGCGTTGTTCCCTTTGTCCGCCTTTTGGGTTGCCTATTTCTCTCTTCTTCGCCGGATTCCGATTCGGAACCTTCCGGCTTCTGTATCCTTCTTTTCCGGCTTGGCCCCGCAAGGAAGCCATCCAGATCGATCCTGATAGTGTCGGGGAGGGGTGAATCCTCCCCTTCAGATACCAGGGTCTCCTCTATCTCAAACAGGTCCTTAATGACCTCATCGCTCGATATCTTCCTTGTTTGTTTGTTTTTGATTTTAGATCTTCCCATATTTTTCCCACGAGTTGGGACGAATTGAAGTCGCCCTCCCGGGTGACGCCCTTTCCAGGAGGGAAGGCTGAATACAACGAGGTTCGCCAGGTGCCTCGAGGTTGGCCGCTAAGGGTTGGTGCACCCACCAACCACGGACCATCGCAAGGACGGCCCGCACCCCTTCGCCGCGCACCATAACTTAAGGTTTCGGATTTATTAGAGAGGTTTATCTCCTCGTGGACCGGCCGGTTAAGGCAAGCCCCCCGACCGGTTATGCTTCGCGTACCACTGGGTGGATGTCCCCAGTGGGTCGTTGCTAGACATACCGGCTACGGTATAACCCCACAGACAGACATGTAGTCTAGGCGTTGCTCAGGAGAGCATACCGCACCTCGAGGTTATCCTCATATCGGTAACGCCGGCCTGATGTTATTCGGCCCTACTTTCTAGTTCAACAGCTGCGAGGGGAAGTCCGAAGATGTTGGGACGGATATGGCTTGGAACAACCCTGCCCTCTTTCCCCTTTCGGAAGGTCATCGGACAAGTTGGATCTACCCCTTGAAGAGGGGAAGCGGCTCATTTCGTCAGCCCTGGACGCTGCAAGCAACGTCCAGCGCTGTCCAGCGGGGACCACGTGGAGGTAGAGCCGCCAGCTTTCGCTTGATCCCGAGCGGGTTGGCTACGGCTATTGCCTTCGCCGTTGAACCCTACAGTCACGGTGCCGAAGCGCCGCCCGCATGGACTGTCAGGGTTTTGGTAATCGGAGAGGGAAGAAGAGGAGGGGAGAGAGAGGAGAAGAAAAGGAGGGAAAAGAAATAAGAAGAGGAGAAAAGAACAGAAAGAGAATAGAAAAGAATAGAAAAGAAAAGAAAAGGAAAGAAAAAGAAAAAGAAAAAGAAAAAGAAAAAGAAAAAGAAAAGAAAAGAAAAAGTTCGCGGTTTTTCGCGGGGGGGGGGCGGTTTCCGCGGGTGGGTGGGGGTGGGTCGCGGGTTTCGCGGTTTTCCGCGGGGGGGGGGGGGGGGGGGTCGCGGTTTTTCGCGGGTGGGTGGGGTGGGTCGCGGTTTTTCGCGGGTGGGTGGGGTGGGTCGCGGGTTTCGCGGTTTTTCACGGGTGGGTGGGGGTGGGTCGCGGGTTTCGCGGTTTTTCGCGGTTTTTCGCGGTTCTCGCGGTTTTTCGCGGTTTTCGCGGGGGGGCGCGGTTTTCGCGGTTTCGCGGGGTGGGGTCGCGTTCTCGGGATGGCCTCGCGGAATGATCGCGTCGTGGAGGGCGATCTTCCCGGACCTTTTCCTTCGCGCGGAGGATGTCGCGCGCGGTTTGTGCCAGTGCCGGGAAGATCGATTCCCTAATCAGGTCCGGTGGGGGTGGGGGCCAATCCAAGTTCCCGCTGGTCCGCATGGCGTTCCGGAGGGGCTCGCGTTCTGCGTTATGCAGAGGGCATTCGAATAACAGGTGGCTGGGTGATTCGTTGGGGGCGCCGCAGCGGCAGCGGGGGCTATGAGATGATCTGGGATATGTAATGGTCCAGAGAGAACCATCCCATGCTCATCCGCTGCCTCACGCACGGCAGGAAGCGGTGGGTGTATCTGCCATGGGCAGAGTCATCCCAGCGCTCCTGCCATACGCTAAGCAGGGACTCGGAAGCTTGTTCCTCGACGGGGTCCTCCACAGCGCCGCCCGCTGCGGGGGCGGGAGTTCGCGCATCATACAGGGCTGCCGCTCGTCTGATAACGAGGTCAACCGGGGGAGCACCAGCGATTACGTGTAGAGCGTCGGTAGATACTGTCCTATAGGCTTTGGTGGTACGCAGGAGAGCGTACCTTTGCGCCCTTAGGAGTTCTGAGGCTGTGGTCTTATTTACCAGGTCGCTCCACGCGGGGGCGGCGTACGTGGCGATTGGCAGGAAAAGTCCCTTGTAAAGGACATCTAGGGACTCGTATTTGAGTCCCCAGCTCCTGCGGGCTATGGCGGCCATGGAATTAAATTTCTCGGCGCACTTCGACCTGATTTTCCGGGCGTGCGTCCGGATCCTCAGGCCTTGATCGAGGTAGACACCGAGATATTTTACGGTCTCAACCATACGTATCTGCCTCGATTGAATCTTAATTGTTGGGGGCCTTCGAATATCGAGATGACCACGGAAGAGGATCATCTCTGCTTTTTCCTGGGAAAGGGTCAGCTTCTCGGACTCGCACCATTTCTCAATGATGGTTGTCGCGTGCTGTCCCTTTTCCTGCAACTCGAGCCTGCTGTTTCCTGGGACGAGAATAAGGAGGTCGTCCGCGTAGGCGAACGCCTCTACGCCCTCGTTGGCCAGGGTAATCAGCAGGCTATCGAACACAAGGTTCCAGAGGCTGGGCCCTAAGATTGAGGCCTGAGGACAGCCTCTGGTTACCTGTTTCTCGACACGGGTCAATTTCCCTATCAGTGAGGCCGTACGGTCGTTGAGATAATCCGCGACGAGTCTATATAAGTTTCGCGGGCAGTTCCGCTCCTTGAGGCGAAAGAGGACGCTGGGCCACCATACGTTGTCGAACGCGCCCGAGATGTCGAACAAAATCGCAAGCGCGTATTTTGTCGTTGACCCCTCGAGCCCGCTGCGGACGGCGCGGATGGCGTTAGTCGTCGACCTTCCCTTTCGGAAGCCGAACTGCCTAGGGGAAGCATAGCCGGGGTGGAGAAAAATGGGCTCCAGCCTTTCGCGGATCAGCTTCTCCAGGGATTTCCCAACCACCGAGAGAAGGCAGATGGGCCTGTAGGAGCTGGCCGCAGACTCGTCCCTATCGGGGCTTTTGAGGAGGGCGCGTATCGAGCCATATTTCCATGGCTTCGAGAAGCTGCCTTGTGACAGGCAGCCGTTGAAGAGGGCTGAGATTTCGCTTATTAGGACCGGATAAGCGGCCTTAAGCATTCTGACCTCGATAAGGTCGGAACCTGGAGCTTTGCCATTGCGAATCGAGCCGATTGCATGGCAAATTTCCTGTTCCGTGAAGGGCGGAGTGTCTGGGGTATCCGGGGGGGTTACGCTCGCGGACCTTTTACGACGTTGACACTCGAGCGTGTCCGGGGCGTCGTCGGGAACAAGGGCGTGCAGGAGACTTAACGCGGTCTCCTCCCACGTGATAGTGGAACCGGACAGAACCGGGGAAGTGGCCAGGGCTTTATCGGGGCTGATCTTTTTGACGCAGATTTTATACGCCGCTCCCCATGGGTTTTTCGCGCAGGATTCCGTTACGAAGTCCCGCCAGCTTGATCGCTTGGCGGTCTGAATTTCGTAGGAATACTTCCTGCGAATCTGAAGGTACGCGACGCGTTTCGCCTCCCTGATGGAAGGGTCCGACTCGACTTGGAAGGACTTCCGCATGCGGTAAGTTTTCTTCTTTAGCCGGGTCAGGTTTTCCGTCCACCAGGGAACCGATTTCGGGAAAATTTTCTTTCTCGGGAGGGATTTTTGCGCAGTCGTAATGATTGCGTCTTGGAGGGACGCAGCTGAGGCCTCAATTGCAGATTTGCTGTCCAGCCGGGAATCGCGGAGGAGGCTGCTTTTGATTATTTCCAGGTTCGATTGGAATTTAGCCCAATCGGCCCTGGATGTATTAAATCTGGGGCTCGCGGAGGCGGGTCCCATTGTGGTGGGGGCCTTGTACGTGAAGGTGATTGCGTTGTGATCGCTGGATGTCCAATTTTCATGGACCTTCCAGCTTCCTACGAACCCGACGGTCGGAAGGCTTGACAGCGTTACATCTACGTTGGAGGATCCTTTATGGTTACGGAATGTGGGGGCGTTACCGGTTTCGTTGAGGACTACTAGATTTTCCTGGGCTACAACCCATTCCAATTCTTCGCCTCGCGGATCGGTTGTGGTGCTGTGCCAAAGCGAGGACTTCGCGTTGGCATCGGCAGCAATTATTAGTCTCTGTCCGCGGAGGGAGCGGCATATTTGCGAAATTCTCGCCAGATATCTTTCGATATCGTGCGAGAATTTGAAATATACCCTAGCGAGGTACAGTTTCCCAAATGGTCCTGTTACCTCGATACACGTACAATAGTCGTCGCTGAGATGCGACAGCTTAAGGGACTCGAGGTTGGGATTGCGTATCGCGATAGCTGCCATGGCTCGGTTGCCAGGCTCCGCGCCCGTGACTGCCGTGCAATTCGTGAGGCCGATGAATTTGCCCTTCACGTTGTACGGCTCCTGCATGAGCAGGATGTCGATATGCTCGCGGTTCATTACGTGGCTCATCTCCAGGGAAGCTGTCCGTGAGCCACGTAAATTAGCTTGCGCTAATTTGATTTCCTGACTACCGCTCATAAAAGATTTACGCATAGTCAGTACGGATCAGCACCTGATTAACGGCTTGCCGGTAGGAGGGGCACTCCTTGCTTGTGACCGCGTGTTTGTGCTCCTTGCCGTGTTTACGGCAGTTGGAGCAAGTTGGCGCGTCTTTCTTTGCCGGGCACGTTTTGAAGTTGTGGCCCGCCGACGCGCAATGCCCGCAGACGCGCAATGCCCGCAGACTTCCTTTTCAGCGCGGCAGTGTTTGGTAGTATGGCCAAACGATTGGCACTTGTAGCAGCGTGTTGCCGCTACATAGTCGCCCAACCGGCAGCATTTCCACCCTACGTATAGCCTGTCCTTCTTTGAAAGTATATCCCTAACGGGTCGGGATACCTCAAGGATTAGGTTACATGAGTCCCTGTCTTTTGGTCCAGACTTGAAAGACACCTTAGTCTGTTCCCTGAAGATGTTACGGTCCTTCGGGTCGATGTTTTGCGCAATAATCGCTTCGATCGTTGCCTGATCGTTGTCAGACCGCGGGACGTCGTAGATGATGACGCGGGGGGCCTTTTTGGGGGGAGCGCCGACCACGAAGCCGGCGGATTTTAATTCGTCATTCGAGGTGACGCCCGACAGGTTACTACCTTTCGCGGCCTCTATGATGATCCCGTTTCCGTTGATCGTTCTGATGTTCCTCACTTGGAGGTTCGATTTCGCGGGCGATACCAGTTTGAGGACCGCCTTCTTGGTCTCTTCGCTATTGGCGAAGGCTTGCCGGTCCTTGGGTATTATCGTTACTACGTTGGGGGGGTCGCGCCTGACATTCGAGAGGGCCGCGATCTTGGAGGAAATCCCGAGTCGTTGCGCGTACGTAATCGGTTGTGCTTTACTCGCGGTTGGCGCGGCTTTGGTGGGGTTCGCGGGGTTAGTGGGGGGCGGGGCTGGGGCCGGTGGGGGGCCGGGGGTGGGGAGCGCTGCGGAGGGCCACTATCTGGCCCTCGAGGTGGGCATTAGCCATAAGGGCGCGGTCAAGTAGGCCGGTGATAGTGGATAGCGCGGTCAATATTAGTTTACTTGTGCTGGGACTTACCCTGTTCCCCGCATCGCACAGGTGCTCAACCACGCTCTTCTGCACCTGCTCTGCCTTCTCCTTTAGTCCCATGTTGGTCGAGGGGCTGGCATCGGGGGTCACGGACTTCGCGGTTGGCCTACTCGCTGCTTTGCCTGGTTCAGCAGCCTCGGGTTGCGCCTTCTTCTTCGCTGGCACGGGGATTCTCGACACGATTTTCGAGCAGTCGGAGTCCGACTCCGAGTCCAGAATGCGCGCCTTCCTCTTTGCCTTCCTGGCGCACCGGCATTCCTCCCTGACACGAGAGTCCACCTCGCTGGTATCGGGTGACTCCATATCCGGGGACCACATCGCGGGTTTCTCCTCGGCAGCTGCACGGCTGCGCGTCGCCTTGCGCGTCATGCTGCGGCAACAGCTGTTGTCGCCGCGGCTGACGACTCGGGACTGCGTGTTTCCTCGGTACACCGGTGGCGACGCTACAGGTTGCTGGTCTTCAATATGGCCGTCCAAGATGGCCGACTAAGATGGCGTCCAAGATGGCGTCCAAGATGGCGTCCAAGATGGCGTCGACAAAACTGTTGTCGTTGATACTCGAATATATCTCGATAAATATCCCTAGTTTGTGACAATTCGACAGAAATTACCACAGCACTGTGCCACAACGTCGTAGACAGACCACTGGCCGAGGCGATTCTACGGTCCCGCGGTTTTTAAAACGAATCTGAGGCTTTGAAAATCTCAGGTGACGCCAGCTGACGTCACCAACCGACGCTAACTTTATTTTCTCGATAAATTCGGATCCCGCTGACCGAATTCCGCGATTCTTTGCACAGATTGCTCAGAAACACTTGCACTTCACTTTAGACTGCGTAAATTGATTTCTCCTCGACATTTACCGCTTTTTTGGGCCTCGAAACACGGAGCGACGTGAACACGCGTCTGTATCCTGCGCCTCCTAGCGGTGAACTCCCCGCCCCACAGACAGACAGACAGACAGACAGAGAGAGAAAGGAAAGCACACGAGTTCACAAAGACTCTCTCTTCTCTTGCTCCTCTTATGCGTTGCGTATGCACGCCGCTGCTGCTGCTGCTGCTGCTGGCTGCTCCTCTTCCTCTCTTTCGGAGGCTGCTACCTTGTTATACTAGTTTAGGTAGCGGTGTCTTCGGAGGAAGGAAACATAGAGGAGTTTGTTAGCGGTAGCGGTGGTTAGCGGCGGCGTGTTATACGCGCGCATAAAATATAGAGGAGTATTATAGAGAAGAGAGAAGAACTCGTGTGTTGTTGGAAATAGAAGAAAAAAGAAAAAAAATTTTTTTTCTTTTTTTCTTCTATTTCCAATTTTTTTCGCGCCGCGCGAAAGCAACACGCCGCTGGCACTTGTAAATCGGCGCGCGCAGGCAACATGCCGCTGGGACTTGGAGAAACGAGCGATAGAGAGAGGAAAAACTTTTCTTCTCCTTCGTTCGTTTCTCCATTTTTTTTTTCGCTCCGATGAAAAGCAATACGCCGCTGGAACTTTGAAATCGGCGCGCTCGAGCGAAACTTGGAGGAACGAACGATAGAGAGGAAGAAAATTTTCTTCTCTTTCGTTCGTTTCTCCATTTTTTTTTCGCTCCGATGAAAAGCAATACGCCGCTGGAACTTTGAAAAATAACGAGATAAAAAAAAATTTTGTACATTTTTTCATCGTTATTCGTACACGACTTGAGCGTTGGAAAATTTTTAAACCGAATTTTGAAAAATTTTATTCCTGACCGTTGGGACTTAGAAAAATTTCGAGTCAGCCGGTTTGGCCGGTTGGACTTACCGCGAGACGGAGAAAAGTAGATTCGGTCGATCTGTTTTTCGCAGTTTTTGTGAAAAAAAAATTTTGGTCAATTTTTTCAAAGTTAAAAACGTGTTCGGGCTGCCTTTTTATCCGTGGATTAAGCGCCGAAAAAATTTTAAAACGCATAATAAAAAAGTTTATTCTTGACCGCAGGGACTTAAAAAAATTTCGGGTCGCCCCGTTCGACCTGCTGGCATTACCGCGCGGCCTGGACAGCCCGCTTCGACCGATACATTTTTTTCATTTTCAGAGAAAAAAAAATTTTTGTCAATTTTTTCAACGTTAAAAACGTTAATAAACTGCGTTTTTATGCGTAGATTAAACATTGAAAAAATTTTGAAATATGTGATAAAAAAGTTTACTCTTGACCGTCGGGACGTAGAAAAATTTCGAGTACCCCGGATCGCCGGCTGGAATTACCGCACGGCCCGGACAGCCCGCATCGACCGATACATTTTTTCCATTTTTTTTTAAAAATAAATTTTTGTAATTTTTTTTAATGTCAAAAACGTTAATGAACGTCATGTTTACGCATGGATTAAACATTGAAATAATTTTAAAACGCTTATTAAAAAAGTTGGTGTCGACCGTCGGACTTAGAAAAATTTCGGGAAGTCCGATTCGCCTGCTGGAATTACCGCACGGGCTGGACACCTCGCTCCGACGAATCGGTTTTTTCCATTTTTTTTGAAAAATAAATTTTTGTAATTTTTTTTAATGTTAAAAACGTTAATAAACGTCATGTTTACGCATGGATTAAACATTGAAATAATTTTAAAACGCTTATTAAAAAAGTTTACTCTTGACCGTGGGGACTTAGAAAAATTCCGGCTTGCACGGATTCGACCACTCTGTTTTTCGGAGTTTCTGAGAAAAATAAATTTTTGTAATTTTTTTCATTATGATTTCTGAGTTCTCCCAGTAGTTTAATGTAAGGATTAAGCATTTAAAAATTTTTAAATCGAATATTAAAAAAGTTTACTCTTGCAATTTTTGGAAAAAAAAAATTCTAAAAAATTTTTCTTTCGGTGGAAACTAACGTTTAATATGTACAATAACGATTTATCGAATAAAAATCGTATGTTAATATATGTTCGAATCGACCATAGTTTCAGCGGCTAAGTACCAGCAGCCCGGTCGGTTGGTCTGTACGCGCGGCAGTTTACCACCATAAGCGCCCGTGCTGAGCGGCCGGCGCCGCGGTCGTCGCGGCCGCCCGTTTGGTTACTATAAGAGAGCACGTCGGTTCGAGCGGACCGGTCGGCGCAGCGGCGGGCGAGCGGCTATTCTACGATCTCGGTCGAGAAGCAGTCGTTCAGCTCCTCGAGGTCCATTCCTCGACTGTTCTGTACCGCGTTCCGTTGCGAATTTTTCTCTACACAGCATGACCACGGGTCGGTGTCTCAGACCGAATGGCCCTTATGTGGTAAGCCCAGAATGTTGGGTTGGATACAACGTATATTCGTTATACTTGTACGACTCTCACATCAACTCTCAGAAACCCAAAAGGGGTTTTCTATCCGAGCGAAAATATATTTTTCGTATACAAAAATTTAATGGCAAAGACCAAACGAAATACTACACACAAAAAGGGGCGACGAACAAAAATTGTTCGAATGAAATATAATATATACATATAAAATTGAGGTGTCCTAAGAGAGAAATACATAAACTAAGAGGTATATATTATAAGAAATATATATTATTTCTGGGCAAAGAAGAGAGAACGAAAAGAAGAGTATGATCTTTAACGCGAGGGCCTCGACATGGGTACGCCTAGCATGGTTCGCGCTTTCTCGATATGTCCAGCATGTTAACGTACGCGGTCTTCGGACTTCGTGCGTTATGTCCGTGCTTACACGATGGAGAGCGCTCGAGCATACGTGCTTACAAACCTGAAAGTCGATGCGACATCCGAGATTCTTTTTCTTCTAAAAAGATCTCGGAGAGATACACGGGAGAGTTTGAAATTTTTGGAGGTCCTCCTGATGTATATGCGCGGATATACCCATGTGGTAATTCGTGCGGAGTTGGTAATCTAATAGTGGAGCGAAATTTACCAACTCGAAAGAGAAGAGAGAAGAGAGAGTAGAGAGAAGAGAGAGGAGAAAGAACTGTCTTAAACACGAGAAAAAGTATCGTCGATCCGACTCTTAAGGGGAGAGAGTCGGCGACTAAGATATATATATATACATACATATTTTTGCTTC